>NW_007791831.1:0-1814 GCF_000696425.1 Galeopterus variegatus
GAAAGAGAAATACCACATGTTCTCACTTATTTGTGGGAGCTAAAAATTAATAAATAAATAAGCACACAAACAAATAAATGGTGGGGGGAAGAAGACAGAATAACCATAAAAATTCCTTTAACTATTTAAGCCAAGTGCAGAGATATGATGTGGGGGGGTGGTGAGGGGAGGGGATGGAGAGGAATGGGTAAAGGGGCATGAAAATCAAGTACACTGTATTTTGAGAAGTAAAATAAAATTTAATTTAATTTTAAAAAAATTAGTATTCTTGATTGGCAACAGATTCTGACATGGAGACATCTATTCTTCAGAGTTTATCATCAGCATTGAGTTTTTATGTATATGTAAATGCATAGAAAAATCTGGAAGGATAATGTACCTAACTGGTAACTCTGGGAGAAGGAATTGGATTGATATTGATGACTAAAATAACCTTCACTTGTTCTATAGTATTTTATTTTTGTATAGTTTATAATTGTAAATTTGTAACATTTTAATTTTGTATAATTCATGTATCACTCAAATTTTTAATATTTTAATTTTAATGAATATATGGATTTAGTGTATACTTACCATTTAAAAAATAAAGTGATCTATGGAATATATTCTAAAATAAATATTCCAATGCTGGAGATGTTGCCAAGGCCAAGAAGATCCTTTCACTTTGGGAATGGGAATTTGCCCAAACTTATTATGATTAATTCTGGTAGGTATATATTTATTCTGTTTCCTACTAACCTAAAAAACTATCTATTGAATTGTTGATTTTAAAACTTTGCTAATCATTTGAAGGAGTGGGAGGAGGGTCATAAAATGATGTGTGTCCCTCAGGTCTCCATCTCTATGCCCAAGGTAGACATCACTGAGCTTGCATATGTTTGCAAAATCCTACTCAAAAAAGTACTCCAGATGGGACCACTATTAATCCAGACACATTGGCTTATACTACCGTCTAAAATCTTCTCTGGCAGAAAAGATTTCTTAATATAGTACGCACTAAATCTCTTAAGTGGGTCTTTATTTATTTATTTATTTATTTATTTTTTGACAATTCAGAATGCAGTTTATTTCACTAAAATGAAGCAGCACAAAGTGCATCTTTTATCTGCCTTGTGGTATTTCTGCTTTCGACCAAGTAAATGAAAATTTATTGAAAATGACCATTGAATAAAAGGTACAGAAATATGTGAGTAAAACCTATGTAAAAGATAATCAGATATCATTTTAATAACAGACTATAGTTTAATTCACTGAAGTGAAGCAGAACAAAATGCATCTTTCATCTAGCTTTCTCTATTTCTGTTTTTTAAAAAAAATGTTTAACTTAAAGTTTCATTGAGATAATTATAGATTTACATGCAGTCATAAGAAAAAAAAAAAGATTGCTCACTCTTTATCCAGTTTTCCAAAATATGTCCTGGGTCTTCTTAACATGAGTGTGCATCTGAATAGCAAAGAGAGATTTCAACATATGCATATCCAAGTTCCAACACAGGAAAGCTTGATTTTGTAGAAATAAGATGGGATCTTAACATGCACATGTTGAAAACACATCTTCCAGTTGATTCCAATGTGTTGGTTGTGAATTACACTGTAATTCACACAATTGCCATTATAAATTTATAAATATTAATGGTAGTACAGGCCTATTACATGCAACTTCCAATGACTTGGGTTCTACTTCTGATCCTAGAGCTTCTTAGCCTCCTAACCTCAAGCAGTCAAATAGTTGTCCCAAGATTTAGCTGTTTCATTGACAAAATAGGATTACTAATATGTTGCCTAAAATATAATAATATATATTTCTCATACTC
>NW_007791832.1:0-1813 GCF_000696425.1 Galeopterus variegatus
TCGGTGGTGAAGGACCCTAACCTCTTTTCCAGCTGGGCAAGATCAGCTAATGAAAAGGGAACGTGTACCCTAACAACCCATTCAGCTCCAGCCACCTCACAGAGAGGAGCCATGGTGGAGGAAGGGAGGAGTCCTTGGGAATGAGTTACAGGGGGGCTAAAGGAAGGTGCCAGAGCAGGTGAAATAGGAGTCGGCAGGGAATAAGATGGCAGCAACGTGGGGCTAGAAAATGGCGGGGCAAAAGATGGCAGTGGAGGAAGTGATGGGGTGAGAGAAGATGGCGGCGGAGTTGCTTGTGGGGGTTGAGGGACAGAAAATGGCGGTGAGGCAGGGCTGGAAGAAACAGGGGAGGAAGAGGCAGGAGGGAGAACAGGCTGGCTAGGTGAAGCGGAAGATGGCGGCGGAGTTAACTGAGGGGGTTGGGGAGCAGAGGGAGTTACAGGAGAAGGAGACCTGTACGGAGAGGGTTCTTCCGCAGGGTCAAAATTATCAGAAGTAGGGGTTAGTGGAGGCGGTGAGGATGGAGGGGGTTTGGAAGCAAGGAGAACCTGGGAAGGAGAACAGGTGAGACAGTAAGAGGGATTTTGAGCAAGTAGGTGGAAAGCCTCAACGTATGGAATCTCTTTCCATTATTTCAGGCGCTGGCAGTAATTAAAGAGATCCCAGAGAATATCGGGATCGAGTGTGCCCTCAGGGGGCCACTTATTTTGGTTATCTAGAGGATAATAAGGCCAATCTTGTGTGCAAAATTTGGTTAGGAGTTTGGGTTTAATGTCAGGGTTGAGGGATAAAGCAGTGAGGTTGTTAGAGACATTGTAAGGGTGAATCACCCCGAAGTGAGGAGGCAGAAGCTCCCATTCTGAAAAAAGGGTTTAAAGGAGAGAAGTCAGAGGAGGATTAAAGATGAGTCCTTCGGCTGGATGAGAAAGATGGGACTCAGAGGGTGTCCCCAATGAGTCACACCGATCTCAAGGGAGAGGTTCAATTATGAACCCGGAGAGAAGGGGGTGTAGGTCGTCACCTAGACCCTCACTTCCCTTAGGCAAATTTGCCCGGAGCCGGAAGGAACCTAGCACACTAGGGTTTTGATGGATGGCGGAGGTCTAGGACCCGGTAGGAGGAAGGTTAAAAGGAGTGAGAGAAAGAGAGAGGAATGGGGGCTTAGCCTCCGGGGCTGGGGGAATGTGATTAGGGTGAAGGTTTAAATAATCTACAAGCCTGACAAAAGGAAAAAGGGGGCTTACCTAACGGATGAGCCGGTGGTGGGTGAAGGAAGCCAGCGCCGGAGAAAATAGATGATGGCGGACCGTCAGTCCCAGGGGGTCACGGAGGAGGCCGAGGAAGGTGTCCCCTGGCACAGGGTGAACTCCTTCCCGGGTTTCAGCACCAATGAAAGGGCGCACAGATGAAGGAGGCACACAAGACCCAGGCTGACAGTTCACCAGAGAAGTTCCACTTTATTCAAAGACCGCACATATATTTATAGGGAGCTGTGTTCTGGGTTTGCATAGGGGGTGGACGGGGCGGTAGCTGATTGGATGGGGTTGGGCGGGAGGTGGGCCTTGACCTGTGACTGGTTGAGGTTTGGTGCTGGCAGGCTTGTTTACTGCGGAGAAGAACCCGGAAGGGCACCATATTGCCAGGGAATGTCCCCGTTCGGGCACCCATGAAAGGGAAATCAGGTGCCTGTGGAACCCCTACATAATTTAGCTGGGCATTTGATTTGTTGCATCCTGGCACTGCCTTTTCCCAATGATCTTAAGGCCAAAGGTACAATATGGATCTTGTGACCCCTAAGTAGTAGCTTGAAAAG
>NW_007791833.1:0-1813 GCF_000696425.1 Galeopterus variegatus
GAAGTGCTAGCCAGAGAAATTAGGCAAAAATAAAAGGCATCCAGATTAGAAAGGAAAAAGTAAAACTATCTCTATTTGCAAATGACATGACCTTATACAAAGAAAATCCTAAGGAACCCACTAAAAAACTATAGGAACTAATAAATGAGTTCAGCAAGGCTGCAGGATACAAGATCAAAAACAAACATAAAAAAAAAAGAAATAGGATACAAAATCAATATACAAAAATCAGTTGTATTTCTATACAGTTACACTAGCAATGAACAATCTGAAAATGAGAGTTAGAAAACAATTCCATTTACAATAGTATCAAAAAGAATAAAATACCTAGAAATAAACTTAACCAAAAAAGTGTAAAACACTCTAAAAACTATAAAAATTGTTGAAAGAAATTAAAGAAGACCTAAGTAAATGTATGGGCATCCCATGATCATGGATGGGAAGACTTAATATTGTTAAGTTGGCACACTCCCCAAATTGATCTACAGATTCAATGATCCTTATCAAAATCTCAACTGGTTTCATTGTAGAAATTTACAAGCCCATCCTAAAATTCATTTGGAATTGAAGGGGACCCAGACAAAATAATATTGAAAAAGGAGAACAAAGAACAAAGAGTGTAGTGTTGTAGTGTTCACCATTGCACAGTAGTATGACGATAATTATTATACTGTATGTTTAAAAATAGCTAGAAGAGAAGATTTTGAATGTTCTTACCACAAAGAAGTGATAAATGTTTGAGGGATGGAATTAGCCTAATTTGATCATTACACATTATATACATGTATCCAAACATCACACTGTACCCCATAAATATGTACAATTATTATATCAATTAAAAATAAAATAAAACTTTTTTAAAAATGAGAAGCAACCTTAAAAAATTTTTTTAGTTAAAAATAAACTTACTACAAAACTACAGTGATCAAGACTGTGGTACTGGCAAAAGCGTAGGCATATAGGTCAATGGAACAGAACTGCAAATCTAGAAATAAACTCACACATGTATTGTTCAATTATTTTGACAAGGATGCCAAGACAAATTAATGAGAAGAGAATAGTCTTTTCAACAAATGGTGCTGGAACAACTGACTGTCCACATACAAAAGAATAAAATTGAATTCCTACCTCATACTACATACAAAAATTAACTCAAAATAGATCAAAGACCTAAACGTAAGAGCTAAAACTATAAAATTCTTATAAGGAAACGAAGGTGTAAATTATCATGTCCTCAAATTAGGCAATGGTTTTTTAGATATAATGCCAAAAGCACAAAAGAAGAAAATAGATAAATTGGACATGGCCAATATTAAAAATTTTGTTTTTCAAAGGACACCAAAGTGAAAAGACTACTAAGTACTCAAACCTGTTAAAAAAAAAAAAAAAGTGAAAAAATCCACAGAATGGGAGAATCTATGATAAGGGACCTACATCTAGAGTATGTAAAGAAATATTACTACGTACAATAATAAGATACTTAATTTAAAAATAAGCAAAGGATCTGAATAGACATTTCCATAAAGAAGATATAAGAATGCCAAGAAGCATATGAAAAGAAGTTTAATATCATTAGCCATCAGGAAAACGCTCATCAAAACCACGAGAGAATAATTCACATTCACTAGGATGGCTACGATCAAAAAAAGACAGATAATACAAGTATTGGCGAGGTTATGAAGAAATTGGAATCCTCACACACTGTTGGTGAGAATATAAAATGGTGCAGCCACTCTGGAAAAGTCTGGCAGTTCCTTAAGAAGCTAAACACAGGGTTACCATATGATCCAGCAATTCCACTCCTATATATATA
>NW_007791834.1:0-1813 GCF_000696425.1 Galeopterus variegatus
AACTTGCCAGGGTTCAAGCCTAGGTGGTCTGGCTCCAGCATATCTTTAACCATCGTGCAAAGCCACCTTGCATCAAAGTCTGTGTGAGAGGAGACAACTGGCCTTCCTAGGTGCCACTGTATCCACCTCCAGCACCTCACACCAGACTTGGCTCATTTAATGACTGTTGAGTGAATAAATGTTGTTATTTAACCACAACCCTGTTTTATTTTCTGTAAACAGAGAAGAAAACTTCTCACTTACCCACATAATAGGAATGAAAGAGCCCAATCTCTTGTTTTAAGAGTCACCGGAGGCAGGGACCCAGCCAGAGCTGCCTCAGAAATCCAGATGGGGAAAAGTGTCATGGAACCCCATGGAGTCTTGAGAAAACTTCTTGGGGTGGCTTTCTGTGGGGTTTCTGAGTTAGTCATAAAATAGGCCATCTCGCACCAGTTTGCCAACTTTAAAGGGAGCACCACGCAGATTAGAACAAAAGCATGGAGTGAACTAACACGTCCCTCACACCTCCCCCACCACCGGGGGTGGCCGCAGAACATTACGCTGTCTTGGATTACATTTCTATACTTGCAGCCGAGCACCAGGGACCCTCCTTTCCCCACGGTCTGCTTCTCTGCTGCACCTCCACTGGGCTCCCACTGCGTCCTGTAACCACCCTGTGTCTCTTCACTCATCACGCCGTACAGTTTCACTGGTTCCCTGTCTCCTTTCTACTCTGCGTGGTAAATCCTTTAACAATACCGCTTCTCTTTCATCACTTACGTATCATAGCATGGTTCATAACATATGCTTGACAAATGTGAGCAGAGTCAGTGTGACCTGCCGTAGTTATTTCTCTGAGAGTGAAGGAGAGAGTTACTAGACGATCTACACGTTGTCTTCCAGCAGTATGTACTGCATTGGTCAGGTGAGGGCTGTGCATTGATTTTATTTTGGAATTGGGCCCTTCTACAAAAAGCTGTTTCTTTGTCTATATTCACCAGAGTCAGGTTTTGTTCCAACTAGCTTTTAACTAGATAAATATGCCCTTTCAGTGTTGTGTTCCTATTTTCTCCCTATCTCTTCCCTGGACTGCTGGTTATTTATATATTTAATATGCAAATACAGATGCACCAGCTCGTACATCAGAGTCCTGCCCTGGCATCCATGGGGCCTATTAGAGGCGGATCTGTGCATCTTGATTAGATGAGTCCCTTTGAGGCCGTCTATTTATCTGGGCTGGCCGTGTTTGTGATCTGGGGCTTCTCTTTTCTCTCCTGCTTTGCACCACTGATGTTTGTGTAACCATTGTTCAATTCTCTTTTTCTGGACATCTGTTATGCAGGCAATCATAAAAGGAAAACAAAACTAAACACAACAACAACAACCCCCCCCCACCCCGAATTCAGATCTGTTTTTACAGAAAACACTATGATTTATATCATTTGTATTATTCTAAAATCAACTGTTAGTGTGTTGGGAGCTCTGAATAGGTTCTATTATTTTCTTTATCATCAACTCTTTTACTATGAAAAACAAACAAGAGAAACTGAACCACCATGTTCTTTACAACATTAATTCCAATAGTCACTAATAAAGTAAGAGTCATTTAGTTCCATTCGCTTTTAAGTCATCAAGTCTTTGTTCTTTCTTTGCAAATTCATTCATTCAACAAATATATAAAGTGTCCTGTATGTCAGGGAGTAAAACGAAAAAGCTTTGTTTTTTGAATATTGACTCCATTTGTTCAATATGTCTGTCACCATGGGCAGTTGTCTAAATGTCCTTGAATATACTCTGTGACTTTGTTTATTTTCTAAGTACTTAATTTTTA
>NW_007791835.1:0-696 GCF_000696425.1 Galeopterus variegatus
TTCAGACACCCATGTACTTTTTCCTCAGTCATCTGTCCTTTCTGGATTTTTGTTATTCCAATGTAGTCACACCCAAACTACTAGAAATCTTAGTTGTGAAAAACAGATCTATCTCCTTCAAAGGATGCATGACACAGTTTTTTTTTGCTGGCACATTTGCAATTACAGAAGCATATCTGTTAGCAGTGATGGCCTATGACCAGTTTGTGGCTGTTTGTAACCCCCTGCTCTACACAGTTGCGATGTCTCGTAAGCTCTGTGCTCTCCTGGTAGCTGGAACTTACACATGGGGTGCAGTAAGTTCCATGACCCTCACATATTCTCTTTTGAAACTGTCCTACTGTGTGTCTGCCATAAATCACTTTTGCTGTGAGTTCTCTGCCCTCCTCTCTGTGTCCTGCTCTGACACACACTTCAGCCAGATGGTGTGTTTAGTCATTTGTACATTCAATGAGGCTTGTAGCCTCCTGATCATCCTCACCTCCTATGTCTTCATATTTGTCACTATCATCAAGATGCCTTCCACGGGTGGACATTGGAAAGCCTTCTCCACCTGTGCCTCCCACCTGACTGCCATCGCCATTTTCCATGGGACTCTCTTTGTTCTCTACAGTGTGCCCAAATCTAAGAGCTCATGGCTCTTCATTAAAGTAGCCACTGTGTTTTACACCATTGTGATCCCTATGCTAAGTCCTC
>NW_007791836.1:0-1813 GCF_000696425.1 Galeopterus variegatus
ATAGGATCCGAACCCGCGGCGGGAGCGCTGCACTCTCCCGAGTGCGCCACAGGCTCGGCCCTTCCCCGAAAGCTTTGTGGAGAGCCATGGTTGGGGTTGCGGGGGGCAGCCCGGGGCAGCCCCCATAGACCTGGGCACGGGGCCAGGCCAGACTGTGGGGGACCTCTTGTCGGGACGGTGTCCCCTGGGAGCCAGATCCTGGGGAGGGTGCCTGGCTCCCGGAGCTCCGCCTCAGGGCTCGAGGCCATGTCACTGTGGCCCCGCAGCGCAGCCTCCGGGGAGGGCGCCCACACCTCCTCCAGTGCATGCAGGTGTCACCTGCCCACCCAGTGGGGGAGGCGGGGAAGCTGAGACCCTGAGCCACCGTCTCTTCCCCCAGTCCGGCGACCTCTCCTTAGCAGAGGAGTGGCCTCTGTGTCCAGCTCCAGGGGCCTCCTGTGGCCGGGTGTGACCGTGTTCTCCTCAGGAGCCCTTGGCAGCCCGGCGAGGCTGCCTCTGCCCCAGGGTCACCAGGATGGGCTCCTGAGCACAGGTGTTGGTCTCACCTGGCCAAGCCGGCGGGGGGCTTTGAGAAGTGGGTTTTCTCCCCCGTCCCAGACCTGTGCCCACCCTCCTTTCCTAGAGGGGGCAGGGAGAGGTGGGAACTGCTCAGAGGGGCGGCGGGAGCTCAGTCGCCGGCCGAGGCTCCGTCTGGGTCGCTGGCAGGAAGGCGCCCTTTCACTCCGCTTACACGCCCTTTTGGGGGAGGAGGAAACTGAGGCTCAGAGCGGCTGAACAATGATGGGCTCCCAGCAGTGACAGGCAGGACCAGGTTCTAGCCCAGCAAGCCTGGTTCCAGGCCCCTAAGCTGTCATTTGTGTCCTCCAGGGCACAGGACACCTGAGCTTAACGTGGAAAAGCGGTTCCGCTCCGTCTCACCCCGTCCCCCAAGTCCCGCAAATAAACTGAGAGACGTCGAAGGCAGAAAGCACAACTAGGAAAGCCCCGGAAGGAAACGTGAGAGCACGTTCGCCGCTCGCAGGAAGGCGGGCAGCATGCGGGACGCGCGGCCTCGACGGAGAGGACAGACAGATGCGACCGACTCACAGGCGGCCGTGGGATGACAGAACTGCTTCAGAAAGTGACGTTCCGCAGGTGACGGGACGAACGTCGGCAGCGCACACGCCGCGTACGGACGTCTGTCACATGAAGAGGCACCCACAGACCGACGAGGGAAAACCAGACGACCCGACAGAGCCGTGGCAAATGATGAGAAGAAAAAAACGTTCAAGCAAATTAATGAACACGGCGACATACCCGACCTCCCGGGAATCACAGAAATGAGAAATCAAAAACTACTTTGTGACAAAATCCGGTGTTGGCGGGGAGCACGCGGTGCATGGGAGCGACAGGACGTGGCCACCAGGAGCTGAACGCACGTGCCCGGGGCCCCGGCCCTGTGCAGGCGTCTGAGACACGCGCCAGACACAGTGAAGACCTGAGAGGAACAGGCCCCGGGGACCGAGACTCAGTGCTCGGCTTCCAGGGACGCCAGTCGTCACCGGGGGGTGGTGGTGGGGGGTGGCCTGTGAGGTCTGAGGCCCTCGAGGTTCACCCCAGGCTGGGCACTTGTGGGGACGCCAGCAGGTGGACTTGGATGGGGCGGGGAAGGGGCCGCCGAAGTCTGGGTGGCCATCCAAGCCCGCTGACCCGTGTCCCGCGGCCTGAGGAGCTGGGGCTGTGGACAGTGGCCTAGGCGGGGCTGCCTGCCCTGAACCCCAGGGGCCGCTGTCAACACGGTGGAGGCACAGGGGGTGAGGGGCACAGCGGGGAC
>NW_007791837.1:0-1813 GCF_000696425.1 Galeopterus variegatus
TGACATCATCAAGATGGCAGAATAGATGGTTCCCAATGTTGCTCCTCCCCACAAGTAACCAGTTTACAACTATTAAAAAGCAAAGACTGCTAACATGGGACACCTGGAACTGGGGGAAGAGAAGGAGAGACCTGCAGAGTTTGTGGAGGTGCGAGAAGCCATGGTGAGACAATGTAAGGATGGTGTCTCTTATTATGAGCTTTGGCTGCTTCTGAGCCACACTGATTTCTTCTGAGCCACTTTGCTAAGGGGTGGGGAGAGGCTGCTGCACCTGGATCAAAGCAAGAAAAAAACCACAGTGACATCATTTATACAAACCTGCAAGGAGACTGGAGGGCTCCAAGAAGGAGGGCTTCAGAGTGCACTGTACTTGCTCACTGGCTCTAAAGACCATTGATTAGATTCCCCTGGGCCTGCATAGGAGTGAGTGATGGCAGCCAACTAGAGAAAGGAGCTGCACGGAGGCCAGTGAGTTATCACAAGGTATATGGACATGGCCTTCTTCATGGGAAGTGGTTGGAGTATAGGGGAAAGACTGTCCCACTGAGGAAACGTTGGGTACAGCAAGGGCAGCTGGTCTCAGTGGAAATAAGTCAGAGTGTGAGAGCTGCAGAGGGCACAATTTGCAGGAAAGACTCAGCTCAGTGCCAGAATTTCTTCATAGCCAAGACCAGGAAGACATTAACATCCACACAAGAAGCCCTCTCCAGAAAATCAGCAGAAAACCAGCAATTTAGCTCAAGCATCAAGCTCAAGGTCTAGTCCTCACAGGAAGTTTTCCAATTTGGGGACTAACCACAGAACAGAACATTAGTTCCTGTGCAGAGTGCAATTCGTGGTGGTAGCTATCAATCCACCACAGAACAGAAAAAAAGCCATAGACCAGAGGCAAACATATAATAACCATATATGAAACCTAGAAAAGGCAGAAGTCTCACCAAAACTCAGGCATCAACATAAAGATGGAGAAAGAACAGAGAGATATGTCAACACAAAAGGAAATAAACCAAGCCATGGATGTACAGGAATAGTGGATCTATGAAATATCTGACAGAGGATTCAAAATAACCCTTTTAAGGATGTTGAAAGAGTTACAAGAAAGTACACATAGAAAATTAAATTATACCTGGGAAAAATGTCAGGAGCAACATGAAAAATTTGAGAAAGAAATAGAATCACTTAACAAATGAACAAACAAAAAAAAATGGAAATTACATAAATAAAGAATATATTGCCTGAATTGAAAAACTCAATAGAAAGATTCAACAGCAGACTTAATAAAGGGTAAGAAAGGGGAAAAACAGATAATGAAAACACCCAAACAAAAAACAATAAAATATGAGGGGTAAGACAATACCTTCAATAAGAATCCCAAGTGTAAATGAATTAAATCTCTTACTCAAAAGACAAAGACTGACTGATTGGATTAAAATGCTAGACCCCACTCTATGCTGTCTT
Source organism: Galeopterus variegatus (assembly GCF_000696425.1). Lineage (NCBI taxonomy): Eukaryota > Metazoa > Chordata > Mammalia > Dermoptera > Cynocephalidae > Galeopterus > Galeopterus variegatus. The sequence goes on from NW_007791837.1 coordinate 1,459, forward strand.
CAAGAGACTCACATTACCTATAAAGACACACAGAGTCTAAAAGTGAAGTGATGGAAAAAGTTATACCACACATATGGACAGCAAAAGTAAGCAGGAGTAGTGAAACTTATATCCGATAAAATATACTTTAAAGCAACAACCATAAAGAGAGTCAAAGAAGGATATTATATAAAGATAAAGGGATTCATCCAATAAAAAGGCATATCATAAACATATATGCACCAAACACTGCAGCATGCAGATATATAAAGCAAACACTATTAGATCTAAATAAAGAGATAGACCTAGATATGGTAATAGTTGGGGACCTAAACTCCCCTCCCACAGCCTTACATACATAATCTAGGAAATCTAT
>NW_007791838.1:0-1813 GCF_000696425.1 Galeopterus variegatus
GATATCTTCTGCTTAACCAATACCTAGAATTTTTATCTTTTAAAGAACAGCAACTATTCATAGTATAGATTTTTGAACTACTATCATGGTCTGTTTTAGTTTCATTCATTTAAAAATAATTCCACCTCACCCGTCGAAATAACAAAACCAGAACATTGTCGTGGGGCCAGCGCCCTACACAACTTCTGTAATTAGTCTCCCTCTTCTCAACCCAGGCAGAAGAAACAAGAATCTGAGCTTCTTTTCCAAGCTTCCAAAAGTATTCCTTCTGGAAAGCCCTGAGAAAATTAGAATTAACAGAAGAAAGTCTGATTCGCCTGCCATTGTTGTCTGTCATTACCTTAAGGCTCTAAAGAAGCTCGATCATCTCCCGGGGCTCCTTTATTATAGGGAGAGAGAGAGAAAAAAAAAAAAAACGCATAGAAAAGTATTTTCCCTTTCCAAAATCCCCTTTTAACTAGAACATGCCTGTTTTTGAGCCATCTCTTTCTGAAACAAAGTACCTATTCCAACATTTACCTCCCATAAAAGAGGAGGTAAAAAGATTTATTTGGTTGATATTTATACCACACTTTTTACTCTTCAAGGTTTTTTTTGTTTTGTTTTGTTTTTCTGTTTGTTTGTTTTTGCCTTTTCCCTACTTCTTAATATCGAAGCAAAATCTGTCCTGGTTATATTCATTTTACTTTCAACCTGGAAAATTTTGGTATAATTAAAGGATGTATATTTTAAACATTTATTCTACTTTATTTTCATTGCCAGGGAACAAAAATTTTACACGGAAAAAATACATTGGACAATAAAATTTTTCATGACTGATATCCCTCAAATCAGAAACAAACTTTAAAAAAAATGATTACTTAGCAAAAAATTAACTTAAATATAAAAATCCAATTAACTGGAATGCTTCATTGAATTGGCTGGCTGTTTCATGAGAAATAATGCTCTAGAGAAGGGAGAAACAAATAGTTTTCTTTACAATATGGAAAGAGGTCTGATGCCTGAGTTCTTACTCCCAACTATACAAATGCTCATTTTGACTTTATAGAATGCAGTACTGTGTCTGTTTACTCATGTGGCTTGCTTTAATTGCTAATTCAGTGCTGTTTTTGAGGTACTTAAAATTCAGTAATGAAGACTCACATAATGAAGTATTATGTAGACTAATTAATGAATATATAATGCCATATAAAGTTACTGCAAATGCCAACTGTTATCATCATACATGTCAGACTTAATTTTGCTTCTGAATCCACTGAATCGGGTCCTTAATTCAATATTCACTATTTCATTCAGTTTACAGCAGTGGCCTTCAGTTCTTCCCAGCTTCTCAGTACATGAACCTTCTATTAAGGTGAACATCAGAGAGACAACCTAGATTTTCAATATTTAATTTAAATGATAGTTCTGCTGTTTACTAGCTCTCCAATCTTGTTAAATCTTTTGAAACTAAGAGTCATGAGTTTTAAAACTAAGATAACAATATTCATCTACTCAACAAAAATGTGCTGAGTACATGTCGTGTTCCAACCACTGCTCCAGTCACTGGGGATACAACAATGGACACAACACAGCTCCTGCCTCAAGGAATCTAGTGGGGGTTACAGTGTGTTCAGTGCCATAACAGAGACAAGAGCCAGTTGCTACTGATCTACTCATAGCACTGTAAAGAAGATTAAATTAAATATTGTTTATAGAGCAACTGACACAGTGCCCAGCATATAGTAGATACTAAGAAGGATTAATTTATCCTTTTTTTTCTACATAGCATTACCTAGAAAAAAATGAGACTACCTATCAAATGTTGATTGTA
>NW_007791839.1:0-1812 GCF_000696425.1 Galeopterus variegatus
TCCCCTCCCTCTGTGTGTCTTGACTCCATGAACACGCAAAGATGCACACGCACAGGAACACACACCCTCAGGTGCACATGCACACACTCATCGGGTGCACACACATGATAAGCATGAAGGCCAGGGTGTTCAACACGCAACAGCATCGTGCCCTGACTCCCCACATACCTGCCTGTGAGTGTGAGGACGTGTGAGCGCAAGGATGTGTGAGCGTGGGGACACGTGAATGTGAGGGTGTGTGTGAGGACATGTGAGGGTGAGGACGTGTGAGCGTGAGGACGTGTGAGGGCGAGGGCATGCGAGGGCGAGGGCGTGCAAGCATGAGGGGTGTGAGCATGAGGATGTGTGAGTGTGAGGATGTGTGAGGGTGAGGACGTGTGAGCGAGTGTGAGGACGTGTGAGCAAGTGTGAGGATGTGTGAGGGCACGGATGTGTGAGTGAGTGTGAGGGTGAGGACATGTGAGTGAGTGTGAGGACATGTGAGCGTGAGGACGTGTGAGCGAGTGTGAGGGCGTGTGAGCGTGAGGATGTGTGAGCGAGTGTGAGGACGTGTGAGCGTGAGGACCTGTGAGTGAGTGTGAGGGCGTGTGAGCGTGAGGACATGTGAATGAGTGTGAGGACGTGTGAGGGCGAGGACGTATGAGTGAGTGTGAGGACATGTGAGTGTGAGGACGTGTGAGCGTGAGGACATGTGAATGAGTGTGAGGACATGTGAGGGTGAGGACGTATGAGTGAGTGTGAGGACATGTGAGTGTGAGGACGTGTGAGCGAGTGTGAGGACGTGTGAGCGTGAGGACATGTGAGTGAGTGTGAGGACGTGTGAGGGTGAGGACCTGTGAGTGAGTGTGAGGACGTGTGAGCGTAAGGACATGTGAGTGAATGTGAGGACGTGTGAGGGCGTGGACCTGTGAGTGAGTGTGAGGGCGTGTGAGCGTAAGGACATGTGAGTGAGTGTGAGGACGTGTGAGCGTAAGGACATGTGAGTGAATGTGAGGACGTGTGAGGGCGCGGACCTGTGAGTGAGTGTGAGGGCGTGTGAGTGTGAGGACGTGTGATTGTGAGGACGTGTGAGTGTGAGGACGTGTGAGCGTAAGGACATGTGAGTGAATGTGAGGACATGTGAGGGCGCGGACCTGTGAGTGTGAGGGCGTGTGAGTGTGAGGACGTGTGAATGAGTGTGAGGACGTGTGTGAGGACGTGTGAGCGTAAGGACATGTGAGTGAGTGTGAGGACGTGTGAGCGTGAGGACATGTGAGGGCGAGGACCTGTGAGTGAGTGTGAGGGCGTGTGAGCATGAGGACGTGTGATTGTGAGGACGTGTAAGTGAGTGTGAGGACATGTGAGGGTGAGGACGTGTGAGCGAGTGTGAGGGCGTGTGAGCGTGAGGATGTGTGAGTGAGTGTGAGGACGTGTGAGCGTGAGGACATGTGAGTGAGTGTGAGGACATGTGAGGGCGAGGGCATGTGAGGACGTGTGAGCGCGAGGATGTGTGAGGACGCGTGAGGGCGGGGACGTGTGAGCGCGGGGACGCGTGAGGGTGAGGGGTGTGGAGTCTAACCTTCTTTACCTCCCATCAGTCCCCCCATAGATTTCCAGGCACTTTCTCACGATTTGCTGCCCCTGGGAGCCCAAACCCCGCTCCTTTGTCTGGCCCTTCTTCACAATTGTTCTCCCCTTTCTTAAAATGGCCTGTCGGCCCCGAGCGCAGCAGCTTCTCTGGCGTTTTCCCTTCTTTTGTGATGCACCCTGTGCGGTGGGAGACTATCTGCAAATGAAATTCGTGTGCTTTCCACCTGTTACTCTGCCTCTGTC
>NW_007791840.1:0-1812 GCF_000696425.1 Galeopterus variegatus
AGGGTTCGGATCCCACATACAGACCGGTTCCCATTCACTGGCTGAGCGAGGCGCGGGAGCAACACCGAGGGTTGCGATCCCGTTGCCGGTCCCCGGTCCGGTACGGGCGTGACACTGAGGGTTGCGATCCGTTGCCGGACACGGAAAAAGACAAAAAGGAAAAAAAAAAAGAAATAAGCATATTGTTGATAAGAGGGATTAGCAGGACCCCCTTCCTCTCCTATATACTAAGTAAAGGATTATCAGTACCTACATTGATAGCAATTTCTCTGCAAAGCTTAACATCAAGACCAAGGAGATTCGGAAAGTGATCTCCCATCTGCTCCACTTCTGACTTAGAAAAATTTAAGTGTGCCTTGATGTAATAACTGAGGATTGGGGGACAGAAGACACCAGACATGGAGGTATGGACTGTGCTGTTATGTTACATTCCAGTCTCTGCTTATTATCACAGATCAAGGATTGAAAAATGCCAACCTAGGTGGCACTACAGTTATATAAAGCATCTTTATGTGGACAAAGACACAGGCAACAGTTTTTAGAAATAAATAGGTTTATTCTGAAATTAATCCAAATAATTGAGATTTAGGGGAGGATATAAAAGGGGAGAAGAGATTATGACAAAGATGAAAGCACAAGACAAAGTAAGGCAATGTTTTTGTTTCTTCTTGATTTAAGAATCCAAATCAAGAAAGGTCTCTCAGAAACCTGACTCTTGCCTCCTCAGACTCTAGTTGGTGGCTATCCAGTTAGGCTTCACTCATCACTTCTGCCACTGCTGGGTCTAGCTGAAAGCTACTAAATGCTACCAAGAACCTACAGAGATGGCAAAGGGGCTTACAGCTGTCTGGAGCACTGTACGCATCCAGGCACTACTTAGATGGGCCGGGCCTCCTAGTGCACACATATCCTGGCCCCTCTTTCTCGAGGGTTTACAGGTGCCCAGGGAACCAAGCCGTTTGGCCTGAAACTATGAGAATACTTTAAACAGTTCACCAAAAAGATTCAGGTGATCTGTTAGTTCTATTTTTCCATAAACTTTCTGAATTACCCTCATACAGCAAAGACAACATGTCTTGGCTTGATTCAGGCAAAGTCTGAATGGGCTGAAAGCCAAAATGAAAAGCTGGATTACCTGAATGGCAGCCTTCAAATCTTGACCAACCCTTTGGAAAGACTTCTCATCTCTTATTCATAATGCAACAAGATGCCCAACAGTTACATGTGTGAAGATGATCTGAGGAGCTCTATCAGCCCCTAAACCAAATGCAGCCCTTGAAGTCAGTGTCCTTTGGTTAGACAGAGCCACATTCCCTGCTGGCTGGAGACCACCCAGATGGCTCAATCCATCTTGTAAGCAGAAGTGGATGAAGATGGCAGAAAACCTAAGACAGGGCCCTTGCTCTGAGGAATTAATGACCTGAATTCCAGACCTCCCTAAAACAGGCATGGCCACAGTTCCTGGTGTAGAGACCAATCAGCTACCTATGAAAGTGCTTGGAACTTAGCTGCATTGTTGCTTGCCTGTTGGCCCAAACTATAAGTGGGCGCACACAACCATCTCATCACAAGGGGGTGACCTTTCGCCAGCAGTCCATTCAAGTGCCACCATATGTGATCTGTGTGTACGTGCACGCGCAAGGAAACAAATGAACCATCCACAGCGATTACAATTGGGGACATTTAATTATTTAATTGCTTTTCAAGGGATTATTGCTGCAATCAGAAAGGGAGCATTGAGTTGGGAAGGAGGAGGTTAGAGAAGACAGAGGATTTAAAAGAGGCAAGTACCATTTTCCAAGTATAAAACTG
>NW_007791841.1:0-1812 GCF_000696425.1 Galeopterus variegatus
CAGAAAACCTGAACAGACCAATAACAAGAAATTAGATTGAAACAGTAATCAGCCATCTCCCAACAAAGAAAAGCCCAGGAACAGATGGCTTTAAGCTGAATTCTACCAAGCCTTTAAAAAGGAATTAGTACCAATTTTCTTCAAACTATTCCAAAAAATTGAAACAGAAGCCATTCACTCAAACTCATTCTATGAGGTCAGCAGCACTCTGATACCCAAACCAGACAAAGATAAAACAAATAGAGAAAACTTCAGGCTGATGTGCACGAATGTAAAATCCTCAATAAAATATTAGCAAATAGAATGCAGCAACAAATCAAAAAAATTGTACACCAGTATTAAGTGGGATTCATGCCAATGTTGCATGGATGGTTCAACACATACAAATCAATAAATATGACACATACATCAACAAAATTAGGGATAAAAACCATGTAATTATGCCAGTAGATTCAGAAAAAGTACTGGACAAAATTCAGCATCTCTTCATGAGAAAGGCTCTCAGCAAATTAGATATAGAACAAAAAATCTTAAGACAATAAAAGCCATATGTGACAAACCCATCACCAATATCATCCTGAATGGTGAAAAGCTTAAAGATTTTTCCTTAAGAACAGGAATAAGAGAAGAATGCCCACCTTCACTACTCTTATTTAACATATTATCAGAAGTACTAGCCAGAGCAATCAGGCAAGAGAAAGAAATAAAGGGCATCCAGATTGGAAAAGACAAAGTCAAATTGTCCCTGTTTGCAGGTGATATGATCCTATATATAGAAAAGCCTAAAGACTCTGCAGAAAAAGACTTAGAGTTGATAAATGTTATCAGTAAAGTTGCAGGACACAAAATCAATACACAAAAATTAGTAACGTTTTTATATTCCAACAGTAAACTAGCACAAAAGGAAATCATGAAAGATAGCCCATTTACAATTGTCACCAAAAAAGTAAAACATCCAGGAATAAATTTAATCAAGGAGGTGAAAGATCTCTACAGTGAGAACTATAAAACTCTCCTGAAAGAAGATAAAGATGACACAAAAAGATGGAAAGACATTCCATGCTCTTGGATTGGAAGAATTAACATATTGAAAATGTCCATACTACACAAAGCGATCTACAGACTCAATGCAATCCCCATCAAAATACCAAAATGACATTCTTCACAGAAATAGAAAAAGCAATCCAAACATTCATATGGAAAAACAGAAGACCTTGAATAGCCAAAGCAATCCTGAGCAAATTAAATAAATAAATAAAGCCAGAGGCATAACACTACCTGACTTCAAATTATACTAAGAAGCTATGGTAACCAAAACAGCATGGTCCTGGCATAAAAGCAGACACTTGGACCAATGGAACAGAATAGGGAACCCTGAAATCAACCCACATACTTAAAGCCAACTAATCTTCGACAAAGGCACCAAGAACATATATTGGGGAAAAGACTGCCCTTCAATAAATGGTGCTGGGAAAACTCAACATCCATGTGTAGAAGAATGAGACTAGAACCATACCTCTAGCCATATACCAAAATGAACCCAAAATGGATTAAAGACCCAAATATAAGACCTGAAACTATAAAACTCCTAAAAGAAAACATAGGGGAAACACTTTAGGAAGTAGGACTGGCCAAAGACTTTATAAATATGAGAAAGGATAACATTCAGAATGAACAAGAAACTCAAACAAATTAACAGTCAAAACAACCCCCCCCCAAGAAAACCCCAAATAACCCAATTGAAAAAATGGACAAAGGAGTTGAATAGGCATTTCTCAAAGAAAGATATACAAATGGCCAACAGACAAGTGA
>NW_007791842.1:0-203 GCF_000696425.1 Galeopterus variegatus
TGAGTGGTTAGAATATCCAAAGTGGTTCCAGTGGGCTTTTTCAGACTCAGGTGGCTTCTTTCGGGGTCCCTGAGGCCCTCCATTAAAAACCATGTTTGGGGGCCGGCCCGGTGGCGCACTGCTACAGTGCGCCGCTTGGGAGCGTGGCGGCGCTCCCGCCGAGGGGTCGGATCCCACATAAAGAACCGCTCCCGCCCCCCGGC
>NW_007791842.1:1140-1812 GCF_000696425.1 Galeopterus variegatus
ACCGGGGGTGGTGATCCCGTGGCCGGTCCTGGTCCGGTACGGGCGCGACAGTGAGGGTTGCAATCCGTTGCCGGACATGAAAAAAGACAAAAAAAAAAAGGAAAGGAAAAAAACATCCTTGTGTGTGGAGTCCTGAAGCTCCGATAACTATAGGAAATTTAGGGGCTGGAGTAGAAGGGAAAAGTCAGGTGGGGCTGGATATAGGTAGAAGTGGAGGAGGTAGAAGTGTTGAATGGGAGCAGGTGAAAGGAATCAAGGGAGCTGTAGGGGAGCTCCGAGGAGGTGAAAGGAGGAAAGAGGGGTGGGTGAGGGTGATGGAGAGGGAGACATCCTAGATGAGCCAATTTGGGAAGGTTCCCAGTTTTCTGAAGAGGCCATTGAAGTTCCAGATGATCCTCTGTGAAATGATGCCATTTTTCGAAATACTGAACTTGGTCAAAACTTTAATGGCTAAGCACTTAATAGTGGGTAAAACAGAAAGAAGGCACCCTGCAGAATGAGAGTTGTGCAAGGAATTAACATAGTTAAATGAAGGAGAAAAAAATATTTAAAGGACCAGGAAATAGTCCCATTGTTTCATTCCCCAAAATCTCTGGCTCTAATAGCCAAGGGAACACTCCACACAATCCTCGAATTCAGGGTCATAAGGACCTTGACACCCCCCCCCCCGGC
>NW_007791843.1:0-1812 GCF_000696425.1 Galeopterus variegatus
GGAAAAAAAAAAAAAAAAAAAAAAAAAAAAAAAAAAAAAAAAAAAAGAGCAAGGATATATGCTAATACCATTAAATTGTAATTTGATGCAGTGTCAGGAAATGTGAACACATGATGCAATTACAGATTATGAGGAAGAGAGCAATAAAGTGACAGCACTAGTCTCTGTAAGAAAGAACAGGTTAAGTGTTTTTCACATTGTTGCACATTTGCATAGTGAAAGGTAAAGATCTCTTGCTTTTATATAAGACCAAATACAACCAATATCCTCTGTGGAAAGCTACTCTATCCTCTCACAAAGAACAGTTTTTACTCTCATCTTTCTAAATGGAGGTGGTGGAGTGGGAAGAGAACAATCTCTTGGCTGTTAGGGAAACTTGGTCTGCCAAATGGACACAGGTAATAGTGTACTTGGTCCTAAATACATAGATCTGCACAGTGATGGACTAAGATTTCAACTTTCCTTTCCATTACCTGACTAGTCACTGTTACTAGTTGGGCACCCTTCCCACCAGTGCTCTGCAAGCCACAACCGATTTTGTCTTACCCTCTTCCCCATAACCTAACTGCTATGGGTTAAATGATTCCCCCCAAAGCTCATGTAATAGAAACCTGACCCACACTGTAATAGTGTTAAGAGGGTGGAAAATCCAATTTTGGTATTTGAAAGGTGGGGCCTTTAAGAGATGATTAGATTGTGAGGACTGTGCCCTCATGAATGGATTGATTCATTCATGGAGTAATGGGTGTGGTTCTGATGGCTTTATAAGAAGGGCAAGTGAACAGCTTAGCTCTCTTGCTCAGTGCATTCTCACCATGTGACACCCTGGTTGCCACGGGACTCTGTAGAGAGTTTTCACCAAAATAAGCCTCTCAGTAGATGCAACTCCTGAACCTTGAGCTTCCCAGCCTCTGAATTGTAAGAAATAATTTCATTTTCTTTATAAATTACCCAGTTTCAGGTATTCTGTTATAAGCAACAGAAGACGGACTAATACACTATCTTCTAGCATGGTCCACTTATGAATTTATTTTTCTTACCTTTTTTCCCCCTTGTCTTCATTTTTTATTTAAAATATAGGCAACGACAGAATGGATGCAAGGGAAATTAAGTCTGAGGATAGTGTCAGAGTTGATGATCACAAAGAAATCCACTTTCTACTTTTCCATTAATGTCAAGCCCTGTTTACTTTTCAGCAAAATTGAAGTCTAAAATTAGTCTCAAGTTTTGGTTAGGCATGGAAAATAGTTAACTATATATACAAACATGTAAGAATGCATGTGTGTAGTTTATGCCTGTATTAGTCAGAAATGCTTTTGGCTGCAAATAATAGAAAAATCTGACTAACAATGGCTTATATAAAGGTTTAGTTTTCCTCACATAAGTAGTATTAAAGTAGGCAGTTGTGGATATTAAACTGGTGACTCGTCGACCATATTTCAGCTCCTTCTCCTGATCTCTCTCAATGTCTCGGGTGGCTGTCAATGTATAACAGCCATACTGAAGTCAAGAATAAGGAGGTAATGCCAACTGTATCTGTCTCTTATTTGAAAAACAAAAGTGTTTCTAAAAGCCCTCAGCATATTTTGAAATATGGCCAAGTGGCCAGGCTGTATTACATGGCTACGCCTAGTTATCAGATTTAGCTTTTCCAGTCTGCACAGTAGAGGTATCGAGGCAGACGGGACATGGGAATGGGTGTTATATTAGCCACCCAACAGATTCTGCCACATGGATGTGTCGATGGGCATGCATATGCACAGTGTTTGTATATGTATACGTATGTATGTGTATAAAGGTATATGCCCCCCC
>NW_007791844.1:0-1812 GCF_000696425.1 Galeopterus variegatus
TTTTTTTAAAAAAAAAAAAAAAAAAAAAAAAAGAATTACTGGTTTCACCTCTCACTGAAGCCAGCAAAAAAAGACAGATAATTTGAATTCTGAGCAATGAAAGTTGTGACACTTTAGTAACATCACTTAGTGCTTCTAAGAGTATTTTTCTCTTGTTTACTGTGTTGATATTTTATAAAAAACTAGAATGTAGTATTAAATACAATTCACAAATATCCAGCATCAGGGTATTTTCATGAGTATAGTGCCCACTTGCCATTTCTACCCTGTACTTCTTCAAAGGAAAAATCAATAGCTGGCTGATGTAGAAATTGAAATCTTGCTTAAGGATCCAGAATACAACTACTCACGCCAAAGAGGATGTTTGTCAGTGACTTTAGCTTATTGAAAAGTAATTGAAAATATCTTAGCCAGGGTTAGTGCTCCTTCGGCTATAGTTAGTCTCCCTGTGAACTGAGTACAGAGCCAGATTCTGGGGGAGGTGGGCATGGGAAGGAGACTGTAGTGCGGCAGTGAAGAGCAAATGCTTTGGGGTCAGACCTGCTTCAAATCCTGGTTCTGCCACTTACTGATTGTACGACCTAGAGTTACTTAACCTCTCTGTGCCTTAGTTTCCTCCTTTGAGGATAATATGCCCAGTGACAGTCTTACATACGTTCTGTGCTTTCTCTTGCCTCCCATTCTCAGCATGTGATGTTCTACTTGCCTGAAACCCCACACATTTCCCTTGACTAGTTCCTAATCATTCCTGGAATCTGAGCTTCCATAGCCACTCTTGACATAATTAATTGGGTGCTGTTTAGGGTATCCCTTGATATCTTGTTCTTATCTTCTCCTAGGTTCTTGGATTGAAAAGTCCTCATTATCCCTTCCCCCAAATATAAGTTGAAGAAGGAAAGGAATTATCTTATTTATTCTTTCAACCTCAGAACCTATCACAGTACCAGGTTCAATTAGTGTCACTCATATGTTGACTTAACTTTTTTCTTTTTTTATTATTTTTAGTGAGGAAGCTGGTCCAGAGGAAGGCAAGGTGGGACAGGGTCTGCCTGCCAAGGTAAGCATTGTTCTTTGGCCCAGTTGTCATACATATGCATTTCATCTTATTCTCCTTGCCCCTTCCCCGCCCCTGTCACCCCTCCTCGTGTGCCCCCTTCTCTCCTTCCCACTTCTCTCCTAAGATTCCAGGAATGAGTAGGAACTAGCTAAGGGAAATGAGTGGGGTTTCAGGCAAGTAGAACAGCACGTGCTGAGAATTGGAGACAAGACAAAGAACAGAACATATATGAAACCGTCACTAGACCTATTATCCTCAAATGAGGAAACCAAGGCATAGAGAGGTTAAGTAACTCTAGGTCATACAGTTAGTAAGTGGCAGAACTGGGATCTAAACCCAGGTCTGACCCCAAAGCATTTGCTCTTTGCTCCCACACCCTTCCTTTCTCCTTTGCCTCTTTTTCTCTCCCAGTACCCCCTTCCCCCACCTTGGTTAGTTGTTACTGTGCTAGGCAGGGTCTGATATGCACATTGCTGAATTATTACCTTAGAACATTTTTAAATTAAAGGTTTATGTTTTGATCTGTTTAAAGAGGTTTACCTTTGATCTGGGGAAAAATTCTATACTCATGGGGTAGAGAAATGAAGAGAAAATCAGGATATTTTGGTCTCAAAATGGAAAAACAGAACAGAGGAAAATGGCATAGAGCCAGAGATTTATATGTAAAATTTTAGCTTAAATGTGTCAATATTTATTGATTTTTTTGTGTGTAACTTTTTTCCTTATGTTTTTCATTATACATTTTTATGGGATAC
>NW_007791845.1:0-1812 GCF_000696425.1 Galeopterus variegatus
TAAAACATACAAGCTATTTTTTCAACTTGCTAGTATTTCTAGTCCTCACCGATCATTTCTCTCATCTTTAATCCACCTTCAGCTAATCACCACTTACAGGAGCACTCTCCGTTGACCCAGTGATTAAACCCTCTACAGTTAATCCAAGATTCAAACGCCTAGAGCTATAATTTTTTAAAAAATGTTTTACTAATTCTTCGTAAAGTCTTCCAATTCATTTTCCATTTTCCTGGTGGGAAAAGAGAAAACAATTCTCTGCCAAAAGCATTCCACACTGGATACTAAACAAAGTCAGGTAGCAGCTGTCCAATCTAAACTTTGGTGGATAATTAGCAGATCCAATATCCAAAAGAAACAGGTAATTGTTGTGATTCATGAATTTGTTGCCAGGGCAGATATTTTACTGCTTGCATATCTTTCCCTAAAGAGGGAAGCTACCTAGAGCTTTGAGCAATAAATGCTGTTTTCTCCCTATTTAAAGTGAATTGCTGTTTACTTTGGGGATGTTCTTGGCATTCAGCTATATTTTTTTCTTTCTCTTCTTCATTTTTTCCTGGTGATGTTCAGAAAAACTATGAAGTATGAAGATTTCACTTAGGCAGAACATAGAGGAATTCTGCCTGAGTGGAAATGGGGGAGCACTCGTGTTTTACTTAGATATAATGGGTATATTTGCAACTTTAATCTAGTATGTATAATATTTTAAAGCTTACAACACACGTGTATACCCTTCTTTTATTTATGTCTCACAACAACCCTTGATGTATGTATTTTGCTATTATTTGCATTTTCTGACTGAGTAATCTGAGGTTTAGCAAATTCTCCAGAAGCACTCAGTGAGAACTTGGCAAAGGCAGAAGAATGCAGGTCTACTGGGCTCTCTCCATTGAACTATGAACGATTTCCAGAGAAGTAAGATGTTTCCATGATCCCAATTCATTTCCCCTCTAGCCTGCCAATTTGACAGAAATTCCAACTGTTGATCATTGCTTTGAATCATCGGAGTCTGAAAGGACAGTGTGGACCTAGAATTGTGTGATCTGCAAAGTGTACTCCCTAACACTGGGACACCATAACATGAAGTAAAAACATTTTGTCTATTTGAGGTTTTTTTTTTTTTCAGGTAGGGTCTTCCCCGCAGGAGAAGTCTAACAAAGCAGTCCTTGCAAAGACAAAAAGGTGAAGTGGGGCTTGTTTCATCATGCTGTTGGATACCTACCCTCTGCACGCCTCCCCCGTCCTGCCATTCTCTGGTTTCTCATACATGACCAAATCCCTTGACTTTTTCATCCTCCTGTTCTTACACTCCCTCCTCTTTTATCTACCCCTCCCAAGAGGTGATACTGCCTTTTCTTTTGAGATACTCTTCTGTCTTTTCTGCTCTGCTAAATTCACCTGCGTGTACATACCAATAGAAAGAAATATCCCTTTGGCACTTCCAGTGCACCCTGGTCAAACCCAAATGTGACCATGAGAAGATTTTATGCAAGTTGCAGACTCCTTGTGAAACCTGATGTCCAGGATTCAAGGTGTTTTTCTCACCCAAAGATGAAACACTATCTTTCTCTAGTATTACTCTTGGAACTCTAGATAGTTCCCCCCCGAGTCTTATTTCTTCCTCTCCAGAGGGCCCCAATATTGCTCAAAGTTCAAAGAAAGTAGGGAAACACCTTCTATTTTATTTTCCCTCTTGCCTTCTCCTAAAACTGACATAGTTTTTAATGTCTTGGTAAATGTAAGTAAAATAACACTTGAGAAGGAACTGGGGGTGGAGGATGGGCAGGTTGGATGGTGTGAGTGATTCCAAATTTG
>NW_007791846.1:0-1811 GCF_000696425.1 Galeopterus variegatus
AATGGGCCACAATAATCAACCACATTGTATATTGACAAAATAAAATAAAATTTAAAAACAAACAAACAAAAAACGAAAAAAAAAGAAAAAAAAATCAAAAACAAAACACTGGTGGAGGCATAAAATTTGAGATCTGGAAGGCATCTTAGACATTGCTGCTACTTTCCCATACATCAATGAAATTAGTGTTTTTCTGATTGTTATAGTGATAGTTAGTAATACAGTCACATCTAATGGCCTAATCATATCATATCACAATAACTAAAATTTAAAGGCACCATTCCATGATGTTTACATGTGAAACCAAGGAAAACAGAGGTTAAATAACTTCCACAAGTTACCGTTAGTAAGGGAGAAAGGATTCAACACAGGTGGCCTAATTTCAGAGACTGTTTTTAGCCTCTGCTCTACTACATATCCGAGACTAGGGTATGCATCTCAGTGCTTTTTTCCAGTAGTCTCTTATTTATCATGGAAAAATCATCCCAAATTATTTTTACCCTATGGCAGTCAGGAAAATCAGCTATCTAACATTTTGTTTCTTTAATTCCTTCTCTTCCATTCTTCGACGCAATTCTTTCTCTCCCAAGAAAAATACCTAAAATGTATTTCTGTTTTGACTTGTGCCCATCTATTACTTTCCATTTCTTCTCTCTTCCTTTCTGTGATATCAACAGATGGGTTTTATCAAGAGGTTTTTCAGGTACTCCAGGGTCCTCTCCTTACATTCACTAGCTTTCTAAGCTGTAAAACTTAGCAGTGTTTCAACTTTATAATAACTATTACAATAGCTATTCTTTCTGGATATGTGAAGTATAGAATCTGCTAGGTAGTATTTCCTAAATCACATACATTTAAATATTTTTTCCACGTACAAAAGACTAATCACAAGTTTCGTATGCATCTAGAAAATTGTTATTTCCTAAGGCACCATGAAATCACAAACCTGGTATTCCTAATAGAGTTTCTTCTATAGATATAATTCTGTTAGGTTTTGCTAACTGCAAGTGACTTTTCCAACAGCAGGTTTTGGATAGCTTATTTCTGAAAAATAAAACTAAATAAAAAATACAACAAAAGCATTAAATGAAAAATAAAGAATAATCAAAGAATCTTGAGTAAGGATTATACAAAAATGCAGAAAAAAAAGAACACAACTTAACAGCTTTATTGAGATATAGTTTTGCATGCCACAAAATTCACCTGTCTAAAGTGTAAGATTCATTGGTTGTCAGTATATTTACAGGGTCATGTAACCATCACCATTATATAATTTTAGAACATTTTCATCACTCCAGACATAAACACAGTACCCATGAGTAGTCAATCCCAGTCACTTCTTTGCTAACCTGAAACAACCACTAGTTTACTATTTGTCATTATAAATTTGCCAGTTCTGTACATTTCATATTAATGGAGTCATACAATATTGGCCTTTTGTGATTACTTTCTTTCAATTAGTGTAATGTTTTTGAGATTCATCTATGTTCTAGCATATCTCTGTACTTCATTTATTTTTATTAATGGCTAATATTCTACTGTATGAATATACCACATGTTGTTTACCCATTCATTAGTGATGGGTATTTGGTGTGTTTCCATTTGGAGGCTATTATGAATGATGTTGCTATAAACATTCATTTATATGCTTTTGTGTAGATGTATCTTGTTATTTATTTAGGGTTCTATATTTACGAGTGAAATTGTTGGTCATATGTTAATTATATGTTTAATATTTCAAGAAAATGTGAAACTTTCTTTGGAAAATCACTATTCAAATCTTTTTGCATTTTTAAATTGTGCACTTTACC
>NW_007791847.1:0-1811 GCF_000696425.1 Galeopterus variegatus
CCTCCCGCCCACCACCCACCACGTGGCGGCAGGACTTCCTGGGCTTTCCTTCTCCACGGACAACCCGGCCGCTGCCGCCTTTCTCCTCGCTCCCCATTTAATACCTCCGCAGTGACACGGGCCCCAGCAGGGTGGGAAATTGTTATTCAAGCATTTTTCTGGCTTCCTTTTAATCTGCCTGACCTTTCATGGCATCAGGAGCTGGGCTAGACCCAGCACCAGCAACATCTGGAAAACAACCTCTCCTACAACCTACTGCGGTTTTGATCTGCAACAACTGAGACTTTCTTCTGACTTCTTCCAGTGTCATGAGCTCCAGTGCCAATCCTAGTGAAGGTCTGCTGAGCTCCTGCTGTTCTCCAGGCGCACAGCCACCCACGTCCCATCCACCCCAGCCTCACTGAAACTGCACACAGTGCCTCCTTTTAAAGCCCAGGGAGCGAAAGTCTCCAGTGGCTGGGGACATCCCAAAGTCATACTGCTAGAAAATGGCTGAGTGGGAATTTGAACCTGGTCAGAGCTGACTCCAGATGGCCTCACCACTTTGACTGGTTGGGATTAAAATGTAATTTCTTTGGCCAGTCTTGCATGCCTGAAATTAATTTGCCAACATCTTCAGCCTGGTATCTGGCTGGGTTAGAGAACAAAAAAGAGACATCTTCTCTAGAGTATGGTTGAGCCACAGACTGTGCATTCCATCTTCGATGAAATGCAGATTTCTCATTAAAGAAAAGTCTCCATTTAAAAAATATACAGTAAAGATTGAGAAAGGATATGAATATGCAATTTACAGAAGAAAAAATATCAGTAACCGAGGATGGTAGAAAAGCTTTTGGTCTCATTAGCAAGCAAAGACAACTCCATTTTTTCCTGCCACTAGAGGCATGTTTTAAAAGTCATAATACCAGTCTTTGGCATTATTTGTTGGTGAGGGAATGGAATTGCAGGATTGTGCATAGTGCAGATGGGGTGCAACCTCTTGTTTGAAGTGAGGATTCTGCAGAAGTACCAGAACCTTTAGAATTTTGCATCCCCTTGTAGGATTCTGCAGAAGTAACAGAACCTTTAGAATTTTGCATCCCCTCGACCCAGCAATTCCATATGCGAGAATTTGTCTTAATGCAAAAATCACGAATAAGTGCAAAACCACGCTGTAAGAATGCTCAGCTCAGCCTTGTTCATGACGACGAAGAGCAGAACCAGCAGGACTGTGCATGATGCACATACACGTGGGCTAGGACACAGCCATGGAGACAACGACACGGAAGAGGGCGTGACGGTGTGGAAAGGTGTTCTGGAACCAGCCACTGGAAAGAGACCTTGCAAAACAGCACAGGCTCCCGGCCTCCCTTCGAATGGGATATGTGGCACATGTGTGCGTGTCTGTGACAGAAGTGTGGAAGGTGAACACCCAGGTGGCATCAGAAGCCACCTCCAGATGGTGGGCTGGTTGGTGGTTTACTTTCTTCCCTCCACTTCTCTGTTTTCCTAAACTTTCAACAGTGACCATGACCACAGTTTGGGAGCCAGACAGTCTGAATCTGAGCATTGCCTCTTCCACCTAGTAGCCGTGGACTTTGGGAGGTTGTAGGGGCAAAATGAGCCGTACATGTAAGTACTAAATAAACGCTGGGCACGGGGCCAGCCAGCCAGCTTTGGCCAGGCTCCACCATGCCCTGGCGTGTGACCTCGGGCCAGGGCTGTAACTCATGTAACAGGGAACACTGGTGTGGGACTCAGCGTGGGGGTTCAGCGAGGTAACACATGTAAACAGCTCAGACCGCAGTCCCCATTTCTCCCCAGGGAGGGTG
>NW_007791848.1:0-1811 GCF_000696425.1 Galeopterus variegatus
ATACCAAAACCAAGTCCTGAGTGTCTGTAGACAGGACACATATGCCCAGAGGGGAGGAGATGGAGGAAGTGAAGATCCTAATAATTCCCTAAGGATATCTTGTTGCTAAATTTAAATATATTTACCTTGAAGCTATTTCTAGGAAGTATGAGATTTACTAAAATCTAGGCCAATTCGCCTCATTTGCAGTAGCCGCAAACACACTTTTAAACGCTGTCCCTTCGCCTTTACCTACTGTTCTCTGCTCAAGGAAGTGATCAATCCAAAGCCGAAACATCTTCAATCTCAGCATATTCTCTTAGAAAAAAAAACATTACAAGACAAGAGCAAGGAGACATAGGTGATTTCCTTTAGGCGCCACACCTCTGATTTTCTATAGGTCTTGGGCAACTCGGCATAGACTCATTTACATCCCTGGTGATAAATAGACTACGTCCCCAGGGGGGTCATGTATTTATCAGTTTTGGAAAAGAGAAAGAGAACAGGAAGTAATATTAATTAAGTGCTTGCTATGTGCAAAGGCACATCACAGACATTAGCTCACTTAATCCTCTCAACAACCCTGTGAAGTAGATATTATTGTAATAAATCCCATTTCACAGGGAAACCTAGAGATAAAGGAGCTTTCTCGTGGTCACATGCTGGCATAGTGGAGTTGGGTTCAAAACTTCTCCAATATGACTCTTAGCATGACACAGCCATCCTACCTTCTATGAAATCTATTTCTACCCTACATGACAATGATGTAAATTCTGAGAATGCAGCTTGACACTTGGGGCAATGGCCTCCTTCGGAGTAGATGGGAAATGGAGACCTTCCCAGTGTGCAAGACCTACTCTGATCCTGGTTTACCTCTGCAGCCAGTTTCTCCTATCCTTTTGCGAGGTGGGTGGCATTGCAAACTGCAGAGCCTTCAGAGGCCAGGCAGGCAACGTGAAGGTGTGTGTGGGGATGACCCACGCCCCCCCCACGTGAACAGGACTGCTGCCACTCAGCTCCAGCTCACTGCATGTGTCACACTGGGTCATTTTTCAGATTCATGGCCCAGCGCGACCAAATGATCTGATTTTTCAAAAGAAAATTAAAATCCAGATTTTTAAGTACAATTTGTTGACTTTTTAAAAAAACATCAGCTCAATTTTTAAAAAAAGAGAGAATCTCAGTGGGGGAGGGAAATATCTGCCTATTGCGTTTGGCCCAGCAGGGCACCAGTTAGCTACTTGTGGTTTATGGGAAGAAGGCTTCTATCCTATTCTACCCATTTTCCTAGACAATTCCAGGACGTGTCTTTTGGCTTAATATATTAATTTATTTTTAATTATTATTCATACATCACTATATCATTGTCCTTAATAAATAATATCAAAGGCCTTATTCCCTCTTCATTGAATTGTAAGGAAAATTATGATACAGAATTCCAGACAGGATGAAAAAATCTGGGTTTGAGTTTTCCTCCCACCCATCAGCAGCTACTAGACCCCTTAACCATTCTGATCCTTAGTTTCCCAATCCGTAAAATGAGTCAGTAATTCCCACCTCACAATGGCTGTGAGGATTTTAAAAGATAAGCTATGTAATAAAAAAATTCAATAAATATTTGTTCTATTCCTTCTAAAAGACAGATGTGAGACTCCATGAATCTGTGTATACTGTAAACAGATAAATGGAGAGATTACGTTGTTTTACAAATAATTCGTCACTTTATAAAAGAATTTCCCATAATGGGCTTTTCTGGTGCACAGAGAGCATGATGTTTTCCCCAAAGCTTTAGTTTATGCATAACATTCTTTTTGTAAAAATGAACAAATATT
>NW_007791849.1:0-1810 GCF_000696425.1 Galeopterus variegatus
TAGCCAGCCCGGCTGAGTCGACGTTACCTACCGTTTCTAAATCTTTGCCAATATGAGAAGTGAAAATGGTATCACATTGGATTTTTTAAATTGATAGTGAAATAAAACTCTTGTTCAGGTATTTGTTAGCCATTTGTGCTTCGTACATTTGTTAATTGTCTGTTCTTTCTGTCCATCTTTTCTTACTGGTTTGTGGGACCCGACCACAAACCCTGGCCCCAATCCTACCCTTCCCAGCTTCTGTTTGAAGCCTCTTCTCTTCTTTCTGTAGGTGTCCCTCGATGATCTCTTCTAGTCCCACAATTCAGTTATTTTCTCTGCATTAACCATCCTAAAATTTCTATATCCCACCATGACCTCTTTCTAGATATTCAAACCAGTGGTTCCAACTGTCTATTCTGCATTTTCATATCTATGTCTGACAGACACCTTCATTAAAATATGTCTAAAATGAAACCTCAGCCACTCATTTGCCTCATCCAATTCCTTCTCCTTATTTACTATTTCTATGAATAGTACCAAATAAATTTGAATTTCTCAGACTGTAATTCCTGTATTCATTTATTCATTTTTTAAGCAAATATTTTTAGAGCATCAGCTATGTGCCAGAACACTGATCTGGGCCTTAAAGCTTTTACTCCTTAATCTCTTTTTCTATTATTAAATCTTGTGGATGTTTCCTTTGTTATAACCTCTCAAATTTATCACCTCCTTTTCATTTCTGTTGCCACCATCTAAATTCCTAACCTCTCCACTAGGTTTTTACATCTCAGCCTCATCACCCTTCTGACTCCATACACCTGAGCAAGGTGAATCAGGACATAGCTCTGATTATACCACTTCCTTCCTTAAAAACCATCTTTGAAAGCACATTTACAAATAATGAAAAATCCAACTCTTTAGCTAACATTGATAGCCCTAAACCACATCTCTCACTATTCCCTGTTCTCTATCCAGCACTCCATGGACATATTCACATACATAGTTTTCCTTCTCTTTTTCAATCTCCTAACTATACTTAATATTTTTTCTTATTATGTTGTAATTTATATACTTAAAACAAAGAGAGCTTAAATGTACAGTTCAAGGTGTTTTGACAAATGTATATGTTCATGAAACCCATACCCAAATCAAGATACGGACTATTTCCAGCAACCAAAAAGTTCCCTGTGCTCCTTTCCAATCAACCCCAACCCTAATCCTAGCCAAAGGAAAATGTTGTTCTGATTTCTATCAACCTAGATTAGTTTTGCCTTTTCTTAAATTCTTTACAAGTTGAATCATACATAATGTACTCTTTTAGTCTGGTTTCTTTAACCAACCATGTCTATAGAAGTCATCCATGTTTACTTCATGGGTCAGTGGTTTCTTTTTTATAGCTGAGTAGCATCCCATCATATGAATATACCACAATTTTTTATTCAGTCTCCTGTTGATGAACATTTCGACTATGTCCAGCTTAAGGCTATTATGAATAAACTTGCTATGAATATTCATATACAAGTCATTTTGTAGACACATATTTTCATTTCTTTTGGAAAAATATTTAGGAATAAAATTCTGGAGTCCTGTGATATGTGTATGTTTAACTTTATAAAAAGCTGTTATAGTTTTCCAAAGTGGTTTTGTCATTTACACTCCCATTATCAATGTATGAGAGGTCTAGTTGCTCCATATCCTCAACAATATTTTCTGTTATTAGTCATTTTAATTTTAGCCATCCTAATTTCTGTGAAGTGCTACTCAGTGTGGTTTCATGGGCATTTTTCTGATGACTAGTAATTTTGACCATATTCCATATGCTTATTTT
>NW_007791850.1:0-1810 GCF_000696425.1 Galeopterus variegatus
ATACTGAACTACCCAAAGAGAGGGAGGGATTATATAAGTCAAATATTAACACCAGGTCAAGGGTTCAAATCTCTATACCAGACAATGGCCAAAAACAACAACAAAAAAAAGTGATCTCAAACAAAGCAAAGCATATCACATTCCTTCAACATTTGATAATTTGCCTTTAACAGCTTTGTGGGAAATGATTCACTGGTTTACTCACATCTTCAGGTTTGGCTTCTTTGGGAGACAATTCTCCATGACTTTTATTTTTTAATTGACAGATCATAACTGTATGTGTAATCTAAAGAAGTCTGAACTCATGGAAGGAGAGAGTAGAAGGACAGTTTCACCAGGGGCTGGGGGCAGAGAAGTGAACGAGAAAATGAGGAGTCATTGGTCAGAGGGTATAAAGTTTGTTAAACAGGAGGGACAAGATTTGAGACCTATTGCACAGCAGGGTGACTATTATCAGTAATAATTTAGTGTTCATTCCAAAATAACTGAAAGAATGAATTCCAAGTGTCTCTCTGTGACTTTTTTTTTTTTACATCTTCCATGAGCTTTTGTTCAGAGTATTCTGCAATGATAACTATTTACCTCTCTGGAATGAGTTGATTAATTTATTTTTTCTGGGCCGGCCCGGTGGTGCACTGCTACAGTGCGCCGCTTGGGAGTGCAGCGGCGCTCCTGCCGAGGGTTCGGATCCCACATACAGACCAGTTCCCGCTCACTGGCTGAGCGAGGTGTGGGTGCAGCACTGAGGGTTGTGATCCCGTTGCCGGTCCCGGTCCAGTATGGGCGCGACACTGAGGGTTGCGATCCGTTGCCGGACACGAAAAAAGACAAAAAGGAAAAAATAATAATAATAATAATAATTTATTTTTTCTCTTCTCACTACCTTTGTTGCTATATATTGTCATGTGTATTCAAATTACAGTGTACCCTCCTCTACCTCTTTGGAAGTTTCTATTTTCTTTTTCCTTTAAGGTTTTAGGATTGGCTTCAAAGTATACAAATGAAAATAACACTTCATATTGATATCTCCAAGAGTGAAAGAAACCCTTAACTTCCCTGTGTATTCTGCAGTTAAATTTCAAGCTACAGAGAGCCCCTGGCTAATAAGCAAACAAACAAATGTCAAAAAGAATTAAATGCTTCCAAAATCCTTTTAAGAGCTGGGATAGCAGATCTAGGATGGGCTTCTAGAAACCTACTAGAACCACATCACAGAACTGGTCCATGGAGGGACCTGCTCTTCAAGAACAGCAGGGCAGCTGAGGAAATGGGAAACCATTATTTCCAACTGTTTCCTTTACACACTACCTTAGCTGTGATCCGGAGATCAGGATGCCACACCTGGGACTGTATTCTGATGGAAAACATGGCCTTAACTAAAATGATGGATCAGGAAGGCACCGACAAAACTGTTGGCTGCTGTGATACGCTGCCTTAGCTTCAATCTAGGGTCAGGAGCTGTTGTCTTAACTGATGGCTCCAGAGCAGTACCGCACCTGCTCAGTCTGCAGTGACCCCCTAAAGTAACATCGTCTCTCTACATAAAACAGTTCCAGATTCAATCCTGCACAAATTCATCTGACTGGCAGAAACTAAACCACTTCCAGAAACAGAGCTATAAGAAAACCTCAGTAGGAAGATATGGATTTCAATCTTTTAACATACAAAAGCTCAAAAGAATATGTTTAGAAAGATGTCGAGTGAGTCACTCTAGGATATCCTCTATGATCCTTCCCTCTGGCTGCACCAACATGTATCATTCTTCCCATTATTACCTTTCAACAATAGCAATAAATCCTCTGCTTAAAAT
>NW_007791851.1:0-1810 GCF_000696425.1 Galeopterus variegatus
ATAAAGAGGCACAGAATGGTGATGTTCCAAACCACATTTCTGGTCTCCTGGATAAATAAATATTTACAAATAGAAAATATTGGGTTTAGCTACACTGAACACCAGAGCAGCTGTTTAACTTTCAGTGTGCTATTTCAAGTGGATGATTAAATATGCTTTTAAAAGTAGATTTTGGAATATTTTAGTCAATAATCTTCCCTGTAATAGACTCAGAAGGTAAAGATGCTTATTTACTTACTGTCAATATAAGGGACCAGCTTCTATCAGAACCGCTCAACATGACAGTTGAGTATTTTATATTTACATTTTATTTTACATCTAGTATTTTATAATACCCGTGATTAGCTGTTATATAGAAAATATCATATCTTCTAATATATAGGTGTATAAAATTGCTTTGTTTATTAATGTGTTAATCGTATCTGGTTTTTGGGAATTTGGAGCAACTGCTGCAGGAAAACATTAAGCTGAACATATATATCTGGATCTTTGATGTATTGATTTGTTGCTTTTACTTCAACAAGATGTTTTACCCACTTTGATTTTTTATTAGAACAATTCTAAAAATATTGACAGTATATGTTTTGTTAAACCGGAGATGACACATAAGAATGCTTATTACCATCAAGTATTTTTACATTTGACTTTTTCAAAGTTTTAAGATTAGAAGTTAGTTTCCAAAGTCAGGATGTTGTTTTGTGACTCAAGTGAACATATGTATTTTCACAGAAAATTACTTTAAGTTGTATATAGTAAAGTTATTCATACAACCCCCTGCTCCATTGGAAATGATACTGTTAAAATTTTTTTTTAGTGAAGAAATATGACCTTCTAGACTGCAGTCCTATACTCACTCTGCCCCGACTACCTGGAACCCTGTTAAAAATGCTGGGAACTATAAGTTATTCAGCTGTTGTCAATCACAATCAATTTTTTTTTTGAGGGAAAAGGGGATCTTTTTCATGGGATAGCTCTAAGAGAAAAGGCAACCACAGAATATTCAGGGGTCAGAAATCTGGGAATGATAAAAATTTCAATATGTTTAATGTAGAATGGGGAAAATCAGATTTCTGATTCTTATCCTGCTAAAGACTCCTGATTACAGATTCTTACACACAAAATCAAGTCTCCACTCTCTCTGGGGGTTTCTTAGGGAAATAATATAATAATGCATAATGTCAGATTATGAAGAAACTGCTGTGAAACCTCAGTGCCTTCTGTGGTATATTCTTAGAAAAATACCCCAACGATACACCAAAGCCAAGACTATTCTTGGCTGTACCAGTTCAGGGGCAGAAGACATTCTAAAAAGGGATTGTCTCTTCTGCTTGACCATGTCACCTGACGCTGGACCACAGCTTCAGGGTTTTATATCTAGGTAACTTATCCTTGATGGTTATTGGGCTGTGTTTTGTTTGGTGAACTTTTATGAAATTAATAGTGTATCTACCAACTAGATATTGAACTTTGAATATACAGCACATAACATAATCTGGATTGTGAGGCAGAAGTAAAGAATTTTTATTACTTCTAAGTAGTTTTTCCAAAGATTGATAGTCTTTGTCATAAAGTAAGTTTGTGTTGGCAAACGACTCTTTCATCTGTCCTAATAGTCATGTGCATCAGGCATGATCATCCCAACTTTTGACAGATGAGGAAACTGAGTCTTATGAAGCATTTGTGGCTTGACTGAGATCACTCTGTCAGCAGGTGGGTGAACTTTAATTTGAATCCAAAACGCACGCTGCTTCTACTCCGTTGTTACAAAAGCCAGATGTTTGAGATTTAGCATGCACCCTTGTATTTTTTT
>NW_007791852.1:0-1810 GCF_000696425.1 Galeopterus variegatus
AGTTCCTCAAATCTTAAGAAAAGTAAGCAGATGAAGAAATTAGTGAAAAAACAGAGTATTTGAAATTCAGGACTCCCGTGTCGGATTTTAGTTATTTCACAGTAGTAGCTACACAGTAATAGCTCAGTAGATAGTTATTGAATGTATTTATCTCCTGTTTTAAGAAGGTAGTTTATATTGCTACAAAAAAAGTTATTTTTTTTATATTTTCTTTTACTATCACAACTAGGGAAAGTCTCACTGCGTTTGCTCTTTGTAAATATATGTTTTCTTTTTCATAGTGTTAAATTTAACATTTATTAAGGAGTAATTCTTCCAATGAAAAACAAATTTGTTTAATTAGAGAATAAAGTTCTACAGCAGTTTTGTTTGCCAACAATTTGTCTCTATTTGTGTAATAAAATGTAACTTGTGCTGCGGGGAAAAAAGACATCGAAGCAGCATTATAAGGCCAGCATGACTCCCCAGGAGAAGTACAGGAAGCAATGGAAATTGGGATCCAACCTGGCCAAGGGAGGGTTCAGAGACAGCTTCCTTCGGAAGCTTCATTTTTCCTGAGACACAATTGATCTTTTAACAAACAAGAGTTATGTGCCACTCTCCAGCTCAGAATTCCTCAATGGCTCCCTATTGTCTATCAGACAGGGGACCAATTCATTTCACTTTGCCAGGGACTTCCCTGGCATTTTAGCACCGAAGTCAAATCTCCACTTGCCAGAAAAACCTGCAGTCTTAGGCAAACCAGGACAGTTGGTCACCCTATAACCCAACCAAATCCAGACTCCCTAGAATGGTTTCAAGCCCTTGATGATTCCACTTCTTCCTGGACTCACCTCTCACCACCAAGACTCACCTCTCTCATGGACTCATCTCTCACCACCTGGACTCATCTCTCACCACCTGGACTCACCTCTCACCACCTGGACTCACCTCTCACCATGTGAACTCATTTCTCAGCACCTGAACTCATTTCTCACCACCTAGGCCCATCTCTCACCACCTGAATTCACCTCTCACCACCTGGACTAACCTCTCACCACCTGTATTCACCTCTCACCACCACCAGCTCTTACACTTTATTCTCTGGCCACACTAGAGCAGGTATGATGCCTTGCATCAAGCTCTCTCATTCATCTCTGCTATTGCCCATGCAGGATCCCTCTACACGGGCTGCCTCTCCCATATGCCCACCTGCTCAATCCTCAGGTCCCAGGTGAAATGCACCTCCTCTGCAAAGCCAACCCATCATCCTGTAACCACTCGGCATGCATCCTCTGTGGAATCTTTACACCAGGTATTCTTTCTCTGACTCATCAATTGTCAAATAGCTCTGATTGATATAATTAATCAGTTTAACTAGTTGATTAACACTTACTCCAGCCCATGGTGACACAACCGTCTACAACACTGTCACTGTGTAAAAATGTATCTCATCAGAGGAGTGGGGACCTCCTGAGGTCATTATTGATGGACTGGGGAGGAATTGAGGAACTTTCTCTGCCACTCTCCACTTCAGAAGATAACTGGGGATTCTAAGATGGCGACGGGTCTGGAGCGGCCATGCCAGGAGACAGCGCGATCCTGAGAAGTGTGCGCTGTGATACCAGAGTACTAACTGCATTTCCAAGAGCAACAAAAAACGAATAATTCTTTCAACAATGATCCTACAACGACAAATAAGCAACAACAGGTTCGAGGTTTTAGGGCTGACACAAAAGAAGACTCCTGAGAGCGCCGAAGACCTGCTGTGGGTACGAGCGAGCAGCCCAAGACAACAAAGGCCAAGTAAGCCAGCAGAGACGGCACAGAA
>NW_007791853.1:0-1810 GCF_000696425.1 Galeopterus variegatus
GAGAAATATTAACAATATAACACAGAAAGGTAAATCTCAAAAGATTACTTATAGCCTAATAACATTTTGGAAGGTCATAAAAACTAAAATAAAAATAAATAATTTCAGGGACACATAGATACAATAAGAAACTGTGTGCAAAGAAATGTATGGGAAAGATGAGCAAGGGATTTGGGGTGATCATTCTCACAGATGGATGGGATCCTTGGAGACAAGATGCTGAAGAAGTATTATATGGTTAAATAAACAGAGAGTTTTATAAAGCTCCAAACTTTTGTTTGGGGTGGTGGGTTCTAACAATTAAAATGATTAATAAATAATTGAGTAACTGAATACATTTTAGAAACACACACACACATATCTCCACAATGAGAGTGTGTGTCATAAATTAAGAATTATAACTGATTTAATTATTTGACCTGAGGTAAAATCACATGGACACAAAATGAATCACTGAATGAATCATGGACAGAATGGGTGTACGAATGGTGTTCAGAGCATGAAGGAGAGAGGAATATTAACAAAAATGGGGGAGGTTAGGCAGAGAGGGGAGGTAATAAAAAGTGGAGGGGGAAAGAATCATATTCCAAGGGTCTGCTGATTCCCTAAGAGACTTGACTTCAATAGACCAGAGCAATGGTCAGAGACTCTGGCCTTGAAAAGGTATGAGCAATTTCTTGAATCATTAGGCCATTTTGTTAAATACATTCAATTTCCATTATATTCATTTTTAAATGTTATGCTTCCTAAGTCCCCTAAGATTATATTAATTTATGTATTCAACAAATAACAAAGAAGTTATCTAGTGGGGTACACAAAGAACAAATAAAAAATAGATCTTTATAAATACATGTTAGTAATTAGTACTACACAGAGAATCAAAGCCGAGTGAGATAACACTGACCACATGATGACATTTCTGTATGTGAATTTGTTTTTCTCAATCATATTAATTCAACTATTACTTTTCATTTTTGACTGGAGTCTAGTTCCATAATGATCTTAATAAGAACATGGAAAAATCTGTTTTTCCAAGATTTCACAATCCAAAGAGACAAGAAAGTAATTCATTCTTAAATATTCTCCCATTAAGAATGAATTCAGAATGGTAATGCAGTGCATTTTAAATAGAACCTTCTCAGAGAGTTAGTGACTCTCCTGGTGTGACTCTGTGGGTGTGAATGTGAGATATGGAGCTATGCTTAGAGAAACCACATTGTAGACATCCCCTTCTCAAAGCACACTTTATATCCACACCTTTTCTAAAAGACAAAAATTCAGCAGTAAATATTATTTTCTAGAAAATCAAAAACCAAGGTGCAAAAATTCCATACTTGAGTTTGGCCTTATTTTTCCTATTCAGATATTCTCAGTTTTCTTGATTTGTTACCATTTTTTTATTTGGGTTTTTATAGGCATTTAGGATTGTTACAACAAAAACAAAAAATAACTAATAGTTGCATAGGGTATAAAGTGATTTCATACTTCAATTTCCAGGCACAATCAAGTAGAAGTGACCCTCACATTTAATCCAACGCTCTCATTGAGCAGAATTTGTGTTAGACTCTAGGACTAAATATTCTCTAGCTGATTCTAAACGGTTACAGCTAAAGGCAACACAAGTGTCTCCTGATCAGGGTGTTTCTCAGTCTAACTGACCTTATATTTTTAGGTTTTTATTTCCCCGTTTCTTCTTTAACCTATGTTTTCCTTCATGACTGTAACGTGATTACACTGATGGCATTGGGTTCTCTGTGGTAGTAAATAAAGTTTCATCTCAGGTTACCTTGTTCTTGTTGACAAACACTTG
>NW_007791854.1:0-207 GCF_000696425.1 Galeopterus variegatus
AACAGGAGTATAAAGAACTTTCAGAGTTATGTTGAAAGAACTTTCAGTCCCTATGTCATTCACAAGTACTAATTTACAAAAGGTTAGGGAAGGGCCGGCCCGGTGGTGCACTACTACAGTGCGCCGCTTGGGAGTGCGGCGGCGCTCCCGCCGAGGGTTCGGATCCCACATACAGACCGGCTGCCCACCGGCTGAGGGAGGGGGGGG
>NW_007791854.1:1168-1810 GCF_000696425.1 Galeopterus variegatus
CGAGGGTTGCGATCCCGTTGCCGGTCCTGGTCCGGTACGGGCGCGACACTGAGGGTTGCGATTCGTTGCCAGTCACGAAAAAAGACAAAAGGACAAAAAAAAAAAAAAGGTTAGGGAAGAGCTCCAAATACTTTACTTTGTCTTTTTCATATTCGTAATGTCAGGCGGGGACAGGTACAGCCCTGAGCATTTGAAAAAAGAGGTGCCATCGGAAGACAGATACAACCTCTCTCTAGTCTGTGGCACATTGGAAGAAACCAATAGCCAATCTTCAAATGAATGCAAATTTGACAGCTAGTAGTATACACAGTGCTTATGTACAGTGTATGCACTGGGGGCGGGAGAGCCCTGGGCTAAGCCGGGTGGCTTCTACCCACATGACTTCAGATAATGGACTCAGCTTCTCCGCCTCTTCTCTTCACCTGTAAAGTGACAAAACAGGACTGATTCTTCTCTAAAGCCACTTCCAGGCCTACAAATCCATGTTCAACTGAAGAAGATCTTTAAAACACCAGAGGGTTGTTATAAGTTAGGTTAAGCGATTGGAATGAAAACAGAGAACTGGAAATTTGCAAAAGAAATACTTCATCGGGCCAGCCCGGTGGCGCACTCGGTACAGTGCAGCGCTTGGGAGAGCGGCAG
>NW_007791855.1:0-1810 GCF_000696425.1 Galeopterus variegatus
GTCAGAATTGAATTGTAGGGTACCCACCTGGTGTCCACAGCAGAACTGGTGGCTTGCTTGCTTTGCTGGTGGGGAGAAATCCCCACATATTTAGTCACAAAGTTGGTCTTCTGTGATGACTGTGGTGTGACAGCAGAAGAAAACACACCATTTGCATGTGTTTTGGTTTTTCATCTCATACCCTACCTCTGACTGACATATAAATTGGGGGATTAAGTTTTCAACACATGAAATTTAGGGAACACATTTAAAACCACAGTACAGATTTAAAACTGGGTCTGAATTGAGACCATTAGACTGCAGCATTTTTCCTCTCCGTATGTTGTATAGTATGTTGTAAATGCTACTCTATTGTCTCTTAGCTTCAATGTAGTAAACACCATTCTCAGAAGAAAAACTTTGGAATATAAAATAATACGAGAGAATGATCAAGAGTAGTCCTGTGCTTTTTCCTAGACTCAGGGAATTTCATATATTTGGTCCTTGCTCAAAGCCTCTTTCAATATTAAATCTAAGGTATTATAGGGGTATTTCATGCCTATCCCAGACATGACACACGAGAATGCATCTAAGACTATGTACCAGACTCATTATTAACATTGAGTAAAAGATAAATTTCACTGATGAGATGTAGGCATAGCAGAGAATGAGGTCTACTAATACTTCTCAGAAAGCTAAGCAAATCATATGAGTAGCAAGTAGTTACAAACACTGATGGAGCTGTGTGACTAAGTGGGTATAGAAGCTTAAATAACCCTGTCTTAGTAAGGTTTCTATTGCTATAACTGAATATCTGAGACTGAATAATTTATAAAGAAAAGAAATTTGTGTCTTAGACTCCTGGAGACTGGGAAGTCCGATGTTGAGGGGCCACATCTGATGGAGGACTTGTTGCTGGTAGGCACTCTCTGCAGAGTCTCAACATGGTGAGGGAGATTACAAAAGTTGGCCAAATTGGTTTTTATAACAGACCCACTCTTGTGATAACTAACTGACTCTCTGCATAACTGTTTGGAGCCTGAAGTCACACACCCCTTCTTATGAGACTGCTCCTACGTGAAAATCTGCTCGTTCCAGATGGCCGTGCCTACATGGTATCTGCCTCAAAATCTGTTTATGCCTGGGGCTTTGTGTTCCTGGCTATGCAAGTTTACTCAAGGGTGACCTTTCATCTTCTGCTAAGTTTCTGCTTTGCTGTAAAGATTGGGGACTGCACTGCATCAGGAATGTCCTGTCTTTGTTTCCTCTCAAGATCTTATCGTATTCCTGCATTCCTGACTCCTTACAATATGCCTGCTTTTTCCTATATAAGATGTAATGTTAGAGCCAATAAACGAGACTTGATCAGAATACTGTCTTGTCTCCATTTCTCACGTTTCTTGTTCCATCCCATTCCCACTCCCCCCTCCAGGGTCTTCATTGAATATCCCGTGGGTCAGGACACATAACCCATTGCTCCTTTATTCCATGAATGGATTAATCCATTCATGAGGGCACAGCCCCATGACCTGATTACCTCCCGAAGATTAACCTCTTAACACTGATGCATTGGGAACCTATTTTCCAACACAGAACTTATGGGGAATACATTCAAACCACAGAAAACCTCAAAGATAATCATTCTCCTGAATGGAAGCATTCATACACATTAGATCATCTTATAATCAAGAAAAGATAGGCAATCAGAAGTTGTTGTAGTCATGACATATCAGTTATGCCAATACAGCGAATGCTGTCTTATTTCTTAATCTGAACCTAGGTAAAATTGGTAAGATTGATGCTGAGTAGAGCTCATGAATTTGAATGTTAA
>NW_007791856.1:0-315 GCF_000696425.1 Galeopterus variegatus
TAAGACCAGATACTACAAAAGTCCTAGAAGAAAACATAGAGGAAACACTTCAGGATTTAGGACTGGGCAGAGACTCTATGCATAAGACCTCAAAAGCTTAGGCAACAAAAGAAAAAAATAAACAAATACGTTATATCAAACTGAAAAGCTTTTGCACAGCAAAGGAAACAATCAATAGAGTGAAAAGACAACCTACAGAATGGGAGAAAATATTGGCAAACTATACATGTGAGAAGGGATTAATATCCGGAATATACAAATAACTCAAACAACTTAACAGTAAAAAAAAAAAAAAAAAAAAAAAAAAAAAAAAAA
>NW_007791856.1:1297-1809 GCF_000696425.1 Galeopterus variegatus
AAAACTTAAAAAAAAAAAAAAAAAAAAAAAAAAAAAAAAAAGAATAATCCAATTAAAAAACGAGCAAAAGAGCTGAACAGACATTTTTCAAAAAAAGAAATACAAATGGTCAACAGGCATATGAAAAAATGCTCAATATTACTAAGCATCATGGAAATGCAAATCAAAACCACATTGAGATATAATCTCACCCCAGTTAGGTTGGCTAATATAAAAAAGACAGAGAATAACAAATACTGGTGAGGATGGTGAGAAACGGGAATGCTTCTACACTGTTAGTGGGATGTAAATTACTACAACCATTATGGAACACGGTATGGAGGTTTCTCACACATCTACAGATAGATCTGCCACACGATTAAATCATCACTTCGAAGGAATACCTGCAGTCCTATGTTTATTGTAGCTCTATTTACAATAGCAAAGATATGGAACTAACCTAAAAATGTCCATTGATGGATGGCCAGATAAGGAAAATGTGGTACATATACACAACAAAATACTACTCAGCC
>NW_007791857.1:0-1809 GCF_000696425.1 Galeopterus variegatus
TGTTGCTGCAAATGATAAGATGTCATTTCTTTTTATAGCTGAGTAGTATTCCATTATGTATATATACCACAGTTTTTTTTATCCATTCATCTATTGATGGACAGTTAGATGGTTCCATTTCTTGGCTATTGTGAATAGAACTGCAATGAATATGGGTGTGCAGGTGTCTTTTTGATATATTGATTTCATTTCCTTTGGGTATATATATACCCAGTAGTGGGATAGCAGTGTTGTAAGGCAGATCTATTTTTAGTTCTCTGAGAAGCTTCCACACTGTTTTCCACAATGGCTGTACAATTTACACTCACACAAGCAATGTAGGAGAGTTTCTTTTTCCTTCACATTCTCTCCAGCATTTATTATTTTCTGCCTCATTGATAATAGCCATTCTAACTGAGGTGAGATGATATCTCATTATGGTATGATTTGTATTTTGCTGATGATTAGTGATGTCAAGCATTTTTTCATGTGCCTGTTGGCCATTTGTATGTCTTCTTTTGATAAATGTCTGTTCAGGTCTTTTGCTCATTTTTTAATTGGGTTGTTTGTTTTTCTGCTGTTGAGTTGTTTAAGTTCTTTGTATATTCTGTATATTAGTCCCTGTCTGATGTGTGGTTGGCATACACTCGATCAGTACTCCAAAATCTTCATAGTTACCTTACCTTGGAGTGTTGTTCAAACAACTGTGTGTAAAACTTTGTTTTAGACATTTTTAATAACCATGAGAGAATTTACAAAATTGATGTGATATTTAAAAAATCTTTCTCTGGCAAATGTAATGTTGACAGTTTTGTGATAATAGGGGTAGATTTCAAATCCAGTTGAACTTTTGCATATAAAGTATTTCAACCTAATGATAAGCTCTAATTTTCAGAGCCTATTATCATTAGGGAGCAGACACACTGAGACACTGAGATAACATCATACTATAAATGGAGAACAACACCCAGTATATGTGAAGACAGATTGTGTTACCACCTGGATTGCCCCTCCAGGTATGCATGCCTGGCCTCTCCTAGCTCTCTCTTCCAGACTTGGCAGTCTGAGACAAAAATCTCTCTCATGAGGAGTGGTGGTCTGCTCTACACATGGCTGCTGACGTCAATATTCCTCCTGGCACAAGAGCCCCTGCCTTGTGAGCGTGTTACAGCAAAGTCAGGAGCCTTGTGCTCACTGTGCTTGCTACCAGCACAGGCCACCAACACTCCCTCAGACCTTTCTCTGCTTGTTCACCTCCAGTGAGGCATGGAAAGGGATGCCCAGGGTCAGAAGCAGCTTGTCTGGGGGCTGTGGTACTCCAGGTCCCACCTGCCTGCTAGGAGGGCTGGAGGCCACCCTGCACACCTGGGGCCCTGTCATGGCCCTGCTTGAGAGCTCAACAGACACCTTAGAGACTGTCGAGGTAATATTTATTCTCTAGTAGGGCTCGAATGGACTGGAAACACATTCCTTGGAATTGTCCTTTTCCCTCCATGAGCTGCCATTAAAAGATGGGCAGAGGGAGTTTGCACTGAATTATCACAACAGTGAGGAACTAGGAATTGGTGAAATTAGCAAAAGACATTGAGATGACACTGAGGATCTTTTAAAAGGTCCTTCTGAAAACAAATTATAAAAAAAATAACAAACCTGGCAGAAAAAGACATTGAAAGATTATTTTACTATATTACGTTTATTATTCTCTTTCTTATGTTTTCACACTAAACTGAGTTTTTTACCTTCCCTGAGCCTTGATGATAAGAGCTCTCTGGCAAGGTTACTGTGAGGATTGAACGAGATATGGGCAAAGAATGTAGGCTGCTGAATCTT
>NW_007791858.1:0-285 GCF_000696425.1 Galeopterus variegatus
CATTACCAAGGTCATCAGTACAGGGAGGGCCCTGGTAATGATTCCAGTACTAAAATGCCACTGTTCCAACTTCTCCAGAAAAGGTATCAGAAATAAAATGACCTGTGGGCCAGCCCGGTGGTGCACTGCTACAGTGCGCCGCTTGGGAGCGCGGCGGCGCTCCCGCCGAGGGTTCGGATCCCACATACAGACTGGCCGCTCACTGGCTGAGCGAGGTGTGGGCGCAACACCGAGGGTTGCGATCCCGTTGCCGGTCCCGGTCCGGTACGGGCACGACATTGAGGG
>NW_007791858.1:1101-1809 GCF_000696425.1 Galeopterus variegatus
TTGGAGGAGAGGAGAAGGGAGAGCCCAGGAGAGAGGGATGTTATGACATTTAGTGATATCAGAATCATTACCAAGGTCATCAGTACAGGGAGGGCCCTGGTAATGATTCCAGTACTAAAATGCCACTGTTCCAACTTCTCCAGAAAAGGTATCAGAAATAAAATGACCTGTGGGCCAGCCCGGTGGTGCACTGCTACAGTGCGCCGCTTGGGAGCGCGGCGGCGCTCCCGCCGAGGGTTCGGATCCCACATACAGACTGGCCGCTCACTGGCTGAGCGAGGGGTGGGCGCAACACCGAGGGTTGCGATCCCGTTGCCGGTCCCGGTCCGGTACGGGCACGACATTGAGGGTTGCGATCCGTTGCCAGTCACGAAAAAAGACAAAAAGGGAAAGAAAAAAAAAGAAAGAAAGAAAGAAAATGACCTGAACACCCGTGAAAATGCCAGACCTTCTTAGGCATTCTACATGTATTCTTTCACCTAGGCAGGTAACATTTGGATACAAGCAGACTGAGAAGGTAAAGAAACTTGTCCTAATTACAGCTGGCAAGAAATAAAACTGTAACCCAACTCCCAATTAGCCAAAAAATGGAAACTCCAAACCCCAAATTATTAGACATAACTTTTATTTCATCCAAGGCAAAGCTAAATACAATTCTACAGTGAAAAACATGTTGTAGAGGCAAAACAGTCTGATCACATTCATTCT
>NW_007791859.1:0-1809 GCF_000696425.1 Galeopterus variegatus
TTCCTTTTTATCACTGAATATATTCCATGGTGTGGATGTACCGTAATTTGTTTATCCATTTACCACTGAAGGACATCTTGACTGCTTTCATGTTTTGGCAATTATGAATGATGCAATTGTGAATAATCATTGACTATATTTGTGTGGGCTTATTACTGGGTTTTCTATTCTCTTTCATTAATCTGTCTATTCTTTCACCACTGCCACGCTATCTTGATTACTGTCACTTTATAGTAAGTCTTGAAGACAGGTAGTGTCAGTCCTCTGACTTTGCTCTTTTTCAATATTCTGTTGGCTCTTTTTGGTCTTTTTCCTTTTCACCTAAACTTTAGCCAGTTTGTTGATATCCAAAGTAACTTGCTAGAATTATGGTTGGGATTGTGTGGAATCTACAGATCAGGTTGGGCAAAACTGACATCTTAAGAATGTTGAGACTTCCTACCCCTGTATATAAATTATCTCTTCAATTATTTAGATCTTCTTTGATTTCTTTCATCAGTGTTTTGTAGTTTTCTTTCTATAGATCTTGTATATATTTTGTTAGTTATACCTACGTGTTTCAATTTTTGGTGCAAATGTAAATGGTGTGTTTTAAATTTCAAATTCCAATTGCTTATTGCTGGAATATTAGAAAGAAATTGATATTTATTTGTTAACCCTGTATTCTGAAACCTTGCTATAATTGCTTATTAGTTCCATGAGGATTTTTTGTTGTTGTTGATTCTTTGGGATTTTCTACATAGACAATCATGTCATCTTCAAGCAAAGACCGTTTTATTTCTTCCTTCCCAATCTGGGGGTACAGTTGAAGGTTCTTTGATGGCCCCACTCTGGGACCTCTTCATTGCCCATTTCTGAATGAATGAACTCTTTGGCTGGTCTCTTGTGGCTCACCTCCACTTAGCTCCTGCCTCTGGGAGTGCACACCACGGTGCTTTTCTGTTATAGTCCCCTCACACTGCCAGGCCTCTGCTCTTGCACCACTCCTGGGTTAACTTCTGCTTGTCTCATAGGAAACGCACACATCTTTGCTGGTCTCCTGTTGCCTCCTTGCTCTCTGCCCAATTGCCTTGTTGCCTGCAGACTTTTTAGTTATTAATGAGATTCTTGTCATGCTGTGTCTCTCTAATGGTTACCCCTGGGAATATACATTAAGCTCATTAACTGGTTCATGTAATTGGGGGCTAGAAGTAGGGGGAGGGGGATTCAGTGTGCACCTACAGCTCGCTCTGATGCAATCCTCTGAATTTTTTTTTTTTTTTCGTGTCCGGCAACGGACCGCAACCCTCAGTGTCGCGCCCGTACTGGACCGGGACCGGCAACGGGATCGCAACCCTCGGTGCTGCGCCCGCCCCTCGCTCAGCCAGTGAGCGGGAACCGGTCTGTATGTGGGATCCGAACCCTCGGCGGGAATGCCGCCCCGCTCCCAAGCGGCGCACTGTAGCGGTGCGCCACCGGGCCGGCCCATGAATTTTTGTTTTTAACCCTTGAGTGGTGGTTGGCCTCAGTGTCACAAGATCAGTTTTAGAGCTGCCTCCTCAGCAAAGTGGGCCTGTACAAGTCATCTAGCTCCTCACGTAGTAATGTCTGAATACTTTCTTACCTCTCAATTAATTGATTATTTTACTTTCAGCCTATTTTGACCTCTGCTGACAGGGAGATAGAAGAGAAACAAATCCTCCTTTAACATACTGTTACTCTAAATTACTTTAATATTTGTTCTTCTGTTTCCTTGAATTATGGCTTGCGGAAATGTCAAGTAGCATTTTACTTTCAGGCAGAAGGATCTTTTCAATTTAGAAATACAGC
>NW_007791860.1:0-1809 GCF_000696425.1 Galeopterus variegatus
GGCTTTACAGCAATGCAAGGTTTTCACATGGCATAAAGTGGAGCAGAGAGAGAGAGAGAGAGAGAGATAACTCCTCATGTGCTCTCCTTTTAAAACCCTCAGAACCATGCCCATGACCACCATTAAACTATCAACTTAATCACTTCTCCAAGGCCCCACCTTTCAATTACCGTAATAGGATTTCCCACCCTCAACAGTTACAGAGTGGGGATTCAGTTTTGGGGGGACATTGATCCAAGGCAAAAGGTATGGAAACAAAAGGAAGAAAGAATTCTAGGAGGTTATGAATGGTTTTCACCTACTCATGAACAGAAATGCATAGCTTTAATTATAGAGTTTACAGAGTTTATGAAAAAGAGTTTATAGCATATATTTATATAAAATGTATGTATATTTCTATAATTTTAATTATTTGTTGAATATTGTTTAAAAATAAAGAACCTTAGCTACACTGCCATAAACAATAGCAATTTGATTCAGCAAGTATTTATTGAATGCATATTCTGTACCAGACATTGCTAAGCTCTAGGAATACATTCTTTAAAAAAAAAATTATTTTCATTAATTATTCCAAAACAGCAAATTATTTTATGCTTTTCATTTTACATGGGTTAATTTCACATCCCATATATATTAAACATTTTTCAAATCATTTCTTCAAGTCAACAATAGACTTTTATCTATTGCCCTAACTGTTCACTATCAAGTTAAAAAAGAATGATTTTGACAGAATTCTTGACTTTCAACCAATCTTAACAGCATGTAACTATATGTCATGAGAGCACAAATATATTCATAATAAAACATAATCAATTTTTCTTAGAAATTTGTAAGCCAAATGAACAAAATGACCCATTGTAATTGAAACTGAAAAGGGACCCATATTATAAATATCATCATGTATATAATTGTTCAGTTATAGTAAAGAAAGTGGGCTTTTTCTGTCTATTTTCAATATTAAGCCCATAGTTTGTTTTTTTGCTTACTGAAAATATTCAAATTATTAAATATAATACTGAGTTTTCTTTCTATACCGTAAGTCCCCAGAAATGCCTGTTCGTGAAAGGGAAATATTGTGAGACAAAATAAGGGTATTAGGCAAGTATAATACCGTGAAGAAAAATTTCCATGAAAATATTTTCATGGGTAATGAAGGAAATATTACGAGCCAGTTCTTAAGCATATTCCTTGGAAGGTGGTTAAAAAGTTTGAGAATGCTGAGGATGTTCCAGAAAGTACTTCCTTTCCCTTTTCCCAGCTCAACCTAACTTCCTATGATATAAGTCTGTTTTTCTCAATGTTTTGCATGTTAATCCAATACCAAAAGTCATCCTGACTTTTAAAAGTCAAGAAAAATACATTTTAATAAACTTTAAAAACAGAAAATTTCTTACAGAATTATTATTGCTTTTAAAAAGTTGATTTTTTTTTTTTTTTGTCTTTTTTGAGACCGGCCACACCACGCTCAACCAGTGAGTGCTGTGAGCACACCAGTCATCCCTATATAGGATCCGAACCCACGGCGGGAGTGCTGCTGCGCTCCCAGTGCTGCACTCTCCCGAGTGTGCCATGGGCTCGGCCCAAAAGTTGATATTTTAATGTAGGAGTTTCTTAGTTACACTAGAGATTGTTTTAAACAGTCATAGAGTTTGATAAATGAATCCTCAAAACATGTGTCCAAATTTGTTTTAAAGGAAACATAATTAAAAGAAGTTAAACTATGGCTTGGGTGTCCTGCAAATTACATATATAAAATAGATTAAAAACAAATGGGAGGATATAAAAACACATTGTCACCAAAGAGTTAAG
>NW_007791861.1:0-1809 GCF_000696425.1 Galeopterus variegatus
GGTAACCTGGAGTAAGGGCTAATTTTTGATTAAACCCAAAAGAAATGTACTATAAGGTGATAAATATAGCCCCATGTTAGGGTCTGAAATAGATCATGAACAGCTTGCACCATTTGTCAGCATTTTTTTTATGGAAAATTAACAAATTGATATTTTGTACATAGTTGATTTTATGTATTCTTGCTTCTTGCTATCAAGCCTTGTCATGCAACCTACTTAAGTGCAGAAAAGATAGAAGTGAAGAGGACAGAGCACAAAATCCCTGTGAATTTCCGAAGGCCAGAGTTCACTTCTGTTCATTCTCTACAGTAATCACCATTTGATCCAATCTGATCCTGGACCAGTTTCTGTCTGTCTGACTGAGCCAGACATATGAGGCCTCTAACTGAATCCAATCCAGTTAATTATTGGATCCAATCCTATCTTCCAAACCCAGTCTGGATAATTAACTATGTGAGCAGAAGAGTATAAAAAAGCTCTTGGATGAAACTGTGGATCCTCTCAAGTGTGTTTCATTTTTATCTGATGGTTCAAAACCTCAAGATGCCTTGTGTGACTTAGAAAGGACCATGGAAACTGCACCATGGGACCTGTCATATGTTTGCCTATTATTTTTTTTCTCCTTTTCACTGTGTCCCTTGCAATACATAAGTATCCCCTTGAAGTCTCATGAGTCTTTTCAATTACTCAACCCTGTAGAATTTCTGAAGAAGTGTAGGTTTGGCATTATATCTTATAGTTTACCAGTGAAACCATTTGGAGTTGAAGAAGTCTTTGTAGGAAGATTTATCTACTCTGAAGTTAATTTCTTTATTAGATGTGGTACTATTTTTTTTTTTTAATTTCTTGTGGCTTTTTTGGTAATGTGTTTTTCAAAAAATTTTCCAATAAATCTGGATTGTCAAATTTGTTGACATAAAGTTGTTCATCATTTTCTTTTTATAATTTTTTTTTTCTTTTTGTCTTTTTTCGCGTCTGGCAATGGATCGCAACCCTCAGTGTTGCACCCGTACCGGACCGGGACCGGCAATGGGATCGCAACCCTCGGTGCCGCGCCCGCACCTCGCTCAGCCAGTGAGCGGGAACCGGTCTGTATGTGGGAACCAAACCCTCGGCGGGAGCGCCACCGCACTCCCAAGCGGCGCACTGTAGCAGTGCGCCACCGGGCCGGCCCTTCTTTTTATAATTTTAATATCTGTAGAATCTATAACAATGTCTACTCATTTATGTATTATTTTGTTAATGTATGTTTTTTCTCTGATCAATGTCACAGAAAATTTGTCAGCTTTGTAACTATCGTTAAAAGATCAGCACTGATCTCATTGACTTTTCTCTTCTTTTTTACCCATCTTCTCTTTCTTTCTTTTTCTTCCCTCTTGCTCTGCTCTTCATTATTTCCTTCCTTTAAATTATTTTGGGTTTGATTTTGCTCTCTCTTCTTGACTTCAATAGTGGATGCCTAGATCAACACTTTTAAGCTCTTCATTCTAATCAAATGTAAGCATTTAAAGCTACCAATTTCCTTTCCAGCTTGATAAGCATTCCACAAATTGTATATGTATATGTTGTGTTTACACTGTTAAAATTTGGCCTGAATGTTTTTTTCAGTCATGGTGAACTATAACCTACCTTGATGTATAAATAGACTACCTTACACTTGTAATCTGACTTGATGTGCAAGCAGACTGTAACCTAATCTTGTAACAAGTAGCTGAGTCCCAGCCAATTACAGGCAGCCAACTGCTCTTCACCTCACTTCCACTTTCTGTATGTCACTCCTCTTTTTCTGTCTGTAAATCTTAACCTACC
>NW_007791862.1:0-1809 GCF_000696425.1 Galeopterus variegatus
TTTCACAGGTCAGCAGCCTGAAAGTCATTTTCTACCTCATAATTCTCTACCATCTCCCCTCCGGACCCTGTCCAAAGACAAGAGTGTGGAGAAACTTCTTGGAAACAGGTAAGAGAACCTTTATGTTTTAGGGTTCACACCTCTTCTGTTTAGGAATGAAGGCATATAGTTAATAGTCAGGAGTAAAAATAATGGACAAGGCAGGAGCAAGGAGTGGGATCTCTTTCTTCAAGTCTTCAAATCGATGCTTAAAGCCTGGGGCTGTAAGGTCTCTATTGTTCAGTTAGAAAAATTTTTATGTCACATTCAAGAAGTCTGCCCCTGGTTTCCTGAAGAAGGGACAGTCAATATTGAAACTTGGGAACATGTTTGGAGATGGCTCCAAGACCATTACTGTGTTGTGGGTCCTTCTAAGGTCTCTGTTGATACTTTTTCTTTATGGAATTTAATCAGAGACTGTTTACATCCTGGCCATGAGGCTTCTAACGCCCCTGTGGTCTCAACTGTCTTTAAACCTATTGAAGTTCCTGATATGCTTTCTTCCCCCGCTGATATTACTGAAAGACCTTTGATCAGGGAATGCACTGAAGAAATAGAGGATAAAGAGGAAGTAGATAATGAGGTGGAATCACCTCCTGCTGAGCCCTTGCCTCCACCCCACCTTTGGTTGTTGAGTCCCCTGATTTTTTGTTGGCTTTTGACCGTGTGATGAAGTCCTGCCATCAAAATTGTAAATGGTCATCAAAGGCATCCTCTCTGTCTACCCATTACCCTGTGATGCCTCAAACATACCCTGTCCTATGCAATGCCCTTCAAATGTCTCCTTTACAGAAGTCTCTCCTAATGGCATGGGAGAGAGTGGAAGATGGCGTGCAGGGATCCAGATGTTATCCTGTTACTGAGTCTTTAAATGTCAGGGACAGGCAGTATGAGAGTACCAACTGCTCCCTTTTAAAACTCTGAAAGAGTTAAAAACTGCAGTGGAACATTATGGGACCATGGCTCCCTTTACCTTAAGCTTGCTTGAGACAATGGTGCTCAAACACTCACCCCAGTGGATTGAAAAAATATGACAAAAGCCTGTCTTAGTGGAGGTAAATTCCTTTTGTGGGAATCAGAGTTTTCTGAACGTGCTCATGAACAAGCTGAGCACAACCACAGGGAAGGACTTGAGGTTACTTTTGATATGTTAGTAGGAGAAGGCGAATTTGCTACAGTAGCATGACAGCTTGGATTCGCTATGGGTGTGTATCAGCAGATTAATACTCTTGCTCAGAAAAAAAGATGGCGACGGGTCTGGAGCGGCCGCGTCAGGAAACAGCGCGATCCTGAGAGCTGTGTGCTGTGATACCAGAGTATCGACTGCATTTCCAAGAGCAACAAAGGACGAATAATTCTTTCAACAATGATCCTACATCGATAAACAAACGGCAGCGGGTTCGAGGTTTTGGGGCCGACACGGAGAAGGACTCCTGGGGGCGCCCAGGCCCGGCGGCGGGAACAAATTAGCGACCCAGACAGCA
This sequence comes from Galeopterus variegatus, assembly GCF_000696425.1. NCBI lineage: Eukaryota > Metazoa > Chordata > Mammalia > Dermoptera > Cynocephalidae > Galeopterus > Galeopterus variegatus. The sequence continues at coordinate 1,524 of NW_007791862.1, forward strand.
AAGGCCAGGAAATCCAGCAGAAGACTACGCAGAGGCGGACTGAAGCACCCTGGACCGGCCCACCCTGCGACCTCTGTGAGTCACCCCCAGCAAAGTCCCACTTGCGGGGTGAAGCCCGACTACTCCCCGCCCGAGTTGCCCCCGCCCATCACACCAGGCTGGGCGCCCACAACAAAGCTGCCTCCATTTTCTAGGGTGGGGTTTGAGAGGTCCAGCATAGTGAGTGCAGGCCAGTCATCTCTGTTTGGCGTGGCTCCCCGCTGGGACGTGCTATTTGCTTACCTTG
>NW_007791863.1:0-423 GCF_000696425.1 Galeopterus variegatus
GATCTAAGTAAACTCATCAGACCAAGCTCATCGATCTAAATAAACTCATCAAACCGAGCTCATCGATCTAAGTAAACTCATCAGATCAAGCTCATCGATGTAAGTAAACTCATGAGACCAAGCTCATCCGTGTAAGTAATCACATCAGAGGATGCAAATCGATCTAAGTAAACTCATCAGACTAAGCCCTTCGATCTATCTCAACTCATCACACCAAGCTCATCGATCTAAATAAACTCATCAACCGAGCTCATTCATCTAAGTAATCTCATCAGATCGAGCTCATCTAACTAAGTAAACTCATCAGACCAAGCTACATCGATCTAAGTAAACTCATCAGAGAAAGCTAATCGATCTATGTAAACTCATCAGACCAAGTTCATCGATGTAAGTAAATTCATCAGACCAAGCTAATCGATCTAA
>NW_007791863.1:1273-1809 GCF_000696425.1 Galeopterus variegatus
TCAACTCATCTCGATCTAAGTCAACTCATCACACCAAGCTCATCGATCTAAATAAACTCATCAACCGAGCTCATTCATCTAAGTAAACTCATTACATCGAGCTCATCTAACTAAGTAAACTCATCAGACCAAGCTACATCGATCTAAGTAAACTCAGCAGAGAAAGCTAATCGATCTATGTAAACTCATCAGACCAAGTTAATCGATGTAACTAAATTCATCAGACCAAGCTAATCGATCTAATTTAACTCATCATAGCAAGCTAATCGATCTAAGTAAACTCATCAGACCCAGCCTATCGATCTAAGTAAACTCATCACACAAAGTTCATCGATCAAAGTAAAATCATCAGACCAGGCATACCGATCTAAGTAAACTCATAAGACCACGCTCATCGCTCTAAGTAAACTCATCACACCAAGAACATCAATCTAATTAAGCTAAACACACCAAGCTCATCGATCTAAGTTAACTCATCACACCAATCACATCGATATAAGTTACCTCATCAGACCAAGAGGGTCGATCTAAATAAA
>NW_007791864.1:0-503 GCF_000696425.1 Galeopterus variegatus
AACACTGCATTTCTAATAAAAAAAAAATTATTTGTGGCTTTATATTATAGTAGTAATGTTATTCCTAAATCTTAGTAAAAAATAGCAGTATATAGTACTTTCGTATTATAAAAGCAAATATAAATTCTGAAAATTTAATAGCTGAAAATTGGAGTTTTTAAAATCAGATTAAATAATCAAAAATTTGACATTTTAAATCACATTAATTGATCACTATTTAATCTGATTAAATATTTTATAAATTACTCATGTCAGGAATAATTATTTTTAATTCTATAAGCATCAATAAAAATATTAATATAACAAAATTATTATTCTACAATATTTATTTTAAAAGCATGAAATAAACTTAAAAATGACAAAAGAATGTGTAAGAGTACAGAGAATAATTACAGTATTAAACATCTTTAAAATGGGGGAAAAAGGGCCGGCCCGGTGGCGCACTGGATAAGTGCGCCGCTTGGGAAGCGCGGCGGCGCTCCCGCCCGAGGGGTCGGGTCCCC
>NW_007791864.1:1483-1809 GCF_000696425.1 Galeopterus variegatus
CCCCGGTCCGGTACGGGGGCAACACTGAGGGTTGCGCTCCGTTGCCGGACACGGAAAAAAGACAAAAGACAAAGAAATAAATAAATAAATAAAATGGGGGGAAAAAAACCCTATCCAGACATTTATATGGAATAACAAAAGACCACGAATAGCCAAAGCAATGCTGAGCAAAAAAAAATAAAGCTGGAGGCATAACACTACCTGACTTTAAACTATACTACAAAGCTGTAATAACCAAAACAGCATGATACTGGCATAAAAACAGACACTGATCAATGGAATAGAATAGAGAATCCAGAAATCAACCCATATACCTACAGCCATCT
>NW_007791865.1:0-1808 GCF_000696425.1 Galeopterus variegatus
AATTTATTGCTCACAGTTTCTGAGGCTGGGAAGTCCAAAGTCCCAGGAACACATCTGGTAGTGGCAACAGTGACCCAGGGGTCTCACACTGCAAGATGGTGGAAGCACAGAGAGAGAACTTCTCATGTGCTCTTCTTTTAAAGCTCTCAGAACCACACCCCTGAACACCTTCATTAATCCATTCACTACTACTGCACAGTCCTACAGTCTAATCACCTCTTCAAGGCCCCACCTTTTAGTTACCATAATAGGATTTCCCACCCTCAACAGTTACAGTGGGGATTATGCCTCGTGAGGCTGGGGGGGCATCCAGTCTACAGCATCGATGCATGGACAAAGGGGAGGGCAAGCAAGCATGGGGACCACAGTGGCATTCACTGCAGAATCAGATGCTCTATGAGCCAGGGGTTCCCTGGGTGCTAGTACTGATAATGCAGAAAAGAGAACACAGTCTGATGGACTGATACTGGGAGTCCACGGGACAACCAGGACCCGTGGGTGTTGCACCACACACCATCTGTCAGGGAAGAGCTGCCCTGGTGAGCACGGTCGTGTCTGAGGTGAAGCCTCGTGTGTGGGAGGAAGAGAGTCAGAGGGAAGGGGCAGCTCTGACAGGCAAAATAAAAGCCCACATCCTTCCACATCATTCATTTCATAAACAAGCATATATTTCCTGCTAATCTGTATATTGTATAAGGTCAGCTGAGGTTACAAAAATAAAAAAGCTAGTTACTGAGAGTGAGTGCTTATTCTGGGTTAACAGGAAGAAGAGATTATTTGGCACCAGGGTTGACTATAAACTCAGATTTGGCAACATAACAGCTCACTAATCACAATATTTGGAATGCTAACATTGTGTACATTGAATGAAATAGATACATAGTTGATGCTCTCAAAAGTACTAAAAGAGTAAATCATATAGAGGAAAAGAAAATTTAGATCATTATCAAACTTTTTGAAAACATTTTATGTCAGTAGAAAATAGAGTAACATATTTAAAATTCTCAAGAGAATGTGAGCCAAGGATTTTATCTCCCATAAAACTGACCTTTAATTATAAAGGTCACAAACCAAGTGTTATCAAGAAATTAGGGAATACTGTTCTCCTGAGCGCTTCCTACTAAATCTGCTAGAGAAAGAGCTTTAATCAAAATGGCTAGAGACACTGATGTGAGGACTAGTGATAACCATGATGTATATGGCTACCTGTAGAAATAAGACTAAATGAGTGTTAAAAGGGAGATATTTTAGTATGTAATGGTTATAAGAGCTGATGATACATATGTAGTGAACCATTAAAAAGAAAAAGAATGAGTATGGCATATGTCAAAGAAATTATGCTGTTTTCAGTAATCATAGCTGGTGATGGTAGTATTTATGTTGCTATTTACAGACTACTGTATGTGTATATGTGTAATATGTGGCAATCAGATAGGTAATTGTACAATATTCCGTCTCCTCTGTGACTAAAAAACCAGGATTCTAAGTGTGGAAGAAAGGAAATACAAATGTAATATATAAGAGATTGAACAAAAATCCTGTAGTCTTGAACTTGAATTGGAAATATCATTATGAACTCACAAAGTATTTTACCTTTATATGAGTATATATGTTTATATGTAAATATGTGTGTGTGTGTATTTTTCCCAGCTCTGACCAGTGAAAAGGCCTACAAATAATAACCAATCCAGTTGATGAGCATCCTTAGTGCCTGGATTATGGTCCTGAAATATCTTTTCTAAGAAACCAGGGATTCTTGGAGAAATGGCTGATTCTAGGTCTAGGCAGGAAATGTACAAGGTAAGCCC
>NW_007791866.1:0-1808 GCF_000696425.1 Galeopterus variegatus
GTTACATACATAAGTCAAAATTCACTGGACTGTTCATTTAAGATTGGTGCACTTAAGGTTGCAAAATGTAAGTTTTACCTCAATAAAAAAAATGACAAGTAGAGTTCTGGAGCAGACTAAGGCCTGCCCTGGCTTGTTGCTTGTGTTTGTGCAGCCATGAGCTAAGAGTGGTTTTCACATTTTTAAGTGGTTGGGAAAAATCAAAACGTGAATGATACTGTGTGGCATGTGAACATTATGTGAAGTGCCCATAATGTTGCATGAATGGCATCTGTGTTTGAACTTCCATATGCTGATTCTGTAGATCCACAACCTCTAGAAAAGTGTCCATTTCAGTGTCCATAAAAAAGGTTTCACTGGAAGCCAGCCCTGCCAGTTCTGCCCATGTTGTCTGTGACTGCTTTGGTGCTGTGAGGGCAGAGTCCAGTGACTGTGACACAGACTGGATGGCCTGCAAAGCCTGGGGTATTTATTCTCTGGCCCATTAGAGAAAAGGTTTGCTGACCCCTGATAGAAGACATAGAGACAATTACTGCATGGCTTCAGCATAGGGGCTGTGTAGGATGTGGCTAGATGTGATGTAGACATGGCAGTGGGGAAGGGCATGGAGGGCGTCCGGTCAGTCCAGTGGTGAGCGCACTGACAGGAAGGCCTGAAAGGACAAAGTGCTGGGGGCAGTCAGGCACTCCAGTATAGCTGAAGACCCCAGGAACCATAGAGGCACCCCAGCGATGGCTGGACTCTACTCGGCAGGCAACGGCGAGCCAACGCAAAATTGTACATACAAGGGGGGAGTGTAAATGATGGTTTGAAACTATTTGTGCTATAACAGTTTGTCATTAGGGTTGAAGCCAGAGACAGATCTAAGGCAAAGAGGCTAACTAAGAAATATTTCACACGGTTCATAGGTGAGGTGCTGAGGGCCTGGGTCAAGGTGGTGGCCCTGCAGAATGGGAATAACAGGGCATTGTGAAAACACTTGAAAGCTACACCCAGTAAAGGAGAAATCATGGACCCATTGCGTCAAGCCTGAGAAAAAATGGCCCTGCAGAATGGGAATAACAGGGCATTGTGAAAAAACTTGAAAGCTACACCCAGTAAAGGAGAAATCATGGACCCATTGCGTCAAGCCTGAGAAAAATGGATGAACTGCTTTAAAATGTGATTTAATATTTCATTACGATAGAATGCTTCAGCTATTTGGGAAATCCACTTTCGAAGCCTAATCAGTGAATGATGCCTAGGTTGGTCCTGCTGGAGTGGAGTAGACTCCATCTGGGGTGTCGTTGGGCAGTGCTTCTGCCGACAAACATGCTATCCCAGAGTTCCACAGGCATTTTTCTTCCACCTCTCCTCTGGCTGTTTCCAATGCAATACACAGCCTCTTCTATCCTACCTGTACTCAAGTCCTGATTGCTTCAGATGATGGATATGACCTGTTTGTACCAACTTCCTAGCATTCTTAATAAAAACAGCAATAACACATTTTTATTGAACTCCAAGCTAAATTCTTTTCATACATTATCCATTTAATTATTTCATAACAACACTCCGAGTTAAGTACTATTAATAACCCTATTGTGGATTTGAGAAAAATGAGGTTTAAAGAGATTAAGATATTTTCCCCCCAAAATAAGAGCCTGTGAGTGTGGACTAGGGGTTTGAACCTGGACTGCCTAAAGTTTTAAGGTCTACAGTTTTTTACCTTTTTACCAAACAGATATATTTACATTGAGGGTCACATACTCAAATATCCACAGTGGTGAAAAATTAGGACAGATGTAGGCAGTCAGGGGTGGTGAGGACCG
>NW_007791867.1:0-1808 GCF_000696425.1 Galeopterus variegatus
GATGCTTACCTAATTGCAATATCATTCTCTATTTTTTATGAATATTCCATTTTCATTCAGAATTCAATTGTGATTTTGAGTTGAAAACCCACAGAAAGATTGTACTTAGTTACAATTTCTCAGAGGAGATTTTGCCACCTCCCCATCCACTTATTTTCAGAAGTGGAGGACCAAGAACCGGAAAAAAAGAAATAAAGGTCAAAAGAAATCCAAAAGGTGTGCCTGTGTTGTAATACATTCATTTGACAGGGGAGGGCAGTGCCGTTTGGGCTATTTGTTGGGAAGTACGTGACGGCTGCCCCTGATTTCATGTCTTTCGAGTTTGTCCTTTTCTTTACTATAGCTGCTGAGACTGAAGGGGTTATTTGTGCCAATAAAGGCAGTGGTGGTGGTGATTGTTGTTTTGATGGGCTGCATCTCATTTGCCTGTTTGACATTTCTGTCTTCACACCAGCCTTCCCCTGCTTCCCCAACAACTCTTTTCTTCCTCTTTCTTCTCCCCAGGCAGAAAGTGAGACCACTGATGTGCTAGACTAGGCGTGGGGCCCTGACAGGCAGAGAAACAGCAAGTGGGTGTGCGCAGCCCTTCGAGGCCTTATTGTTTGTGGGGAGTAAAGCTAAAACGATTTTCCTGAAAAGTAACGCTTCAGCCTACAGTGAATTTCCCCTGATTTTTTTTTCTTGTCTGCTCCCCAGCTGACACAATTAAAGTCTCCACACTGGTTGGTGGCACGAATAGGGTCAAGTAGAAAGAATGCTGTGGTTATTTATTTCATCAATTGATGAAATGGAATAAAAATGATTCTCTGGGGCCATCCCCTCTATCTAAAGATAAATTGTATTTCCCATTATAATTACTACTTCATTCTCTGACCCCATTATTTAGAAGTCCAGCTACTAAGTCACCTTTCTTATTTAAGGATGGCTATGAAGCAGAAATAAAGAAACCATTTATGTTGAAACTTTACTTTGAATGACTACTTATTTAAAGGGTCTTCTCAGATTCTTAATAGGGATTTTTCATCCCTTTAAACTACATTTTCTTTTTTGCTAATTCTATTATACCATTAGAAGACATTTTGGGGAAAAAAATGATTTTACCCATAATTCTAGGACCTAAGTGTCTCAACTGATTTTTTTTTTTTTCCTCCATGATTCCTGCCCTAGAATCATAGAAGCATAGAATATTAGAGCTAGAAGAACTCCTGGAGAAATCTAATAGGCCAACTCCTGGGCAGTGTACAAGTGAGGAATCTGAGATGTGGAGGGGCAGTACTATGTCAAGGCCACTAGATAGTTCAAGCCTGTGCCTCTTCAGTCTCCATTTTGTCCTTCAGCAGGGCAGAAGCCCCTCCATCTCCTCATACTCAGGCCTCGTGTGGATTGATATCAAATTTGGTGCAGCTTCTTCCCAATCTCTTGATTAGTTCTAAGCACTGAAGTCTATCCCATTTGCTGTAACTTACAGCTAGAGCCTGATTAACCCATGTGAGCACCCCGGATGAAGAAGCAGCTGTCCCTTTTACCCCGTTCACAGGACCTGTGGTGCTCTGGGGTCACCCAAGATGGTTGTCTCTTGTTATCGTAAGTTTTTTACAGGCCTAGCAGATGGCAGAGTAAGGTAGGTGTTGGGACAATAGAATGGTTTGGTCAGGACCCTCACCTCAGGTCCTGTTGGGTGTGGTTTTAGCACATCCATTGTAAGCAAATGTGTGTGTGTGTGTGTGTGTGTGTGGAGTTAGTGCATATGCATGCCAATGTATCTTTTTAGTTTTGTTGCTATTCTTGTGTTCTTCAGAGAGAGAGAG
>NW_007791868.1:0-263 GCF_000696425.1 Galeopterus variegatus
CCGATCTGAGCCGGCCGGCTCCGCCCCCCCCAGAGAAAATGGAGGCAGTGCTGCTGAAGGCACCTAGCCTGGTGTGGTAATCGGGGGCTGGGTGGGCCTTTGCCCCCCAAGCGGGGCTGGGCTGGGGGTCACTCACAAAGCTCCCAGAGCTGGGCCGGTCCCGCGCCTTCCTCTCTGTCTCTGCGTCGCCACTGCCGTCTTTCCTGGCCTTTGTTGCCTTGGGCTGGCCCGTTTTCCTGCGCCGCAAGCGGGCTATCAGGAGT
>NW_007791868.1:1163-1808 GCF_000696425.1 Galeopterus variegatus
CGGTTGCGACGCTCTCAGGAATCTTCTTTTGCATCGGCCCTGAAACCTCGAGACTGTAGTTGCTTTTTTTCGTTGTAGATTAGTTGATCAGTGATTTATTTGTTTTTTGTTGCTCTTGGAAATGCAAATAGTACTCTGGCAGCACAGCGCACACTTCACAGGCTCTCTCTGTCCTCTGGCACGCTCACTCCAGACCCGTCGCCATCTTGCTCCCCCAGACTCAGGACATTCTGATGAAGAATATTTTAGTGGTTTTGGTAAAGGTCTACAGATGACTGAGCAGGCAATTCTAGGCAGAAATCTGTGGTATTCCTGAAATTTCATTGATAGGGTGAGGGTACTGGGCACTCTGTGGGGTTGGTAGGTGGATAGAAGTGAGAGAAAGAAAAAGGAGAGAGAATGCCAAATGGGATGCAAAAATCACCCAAAATTTATTCATTCAATGGGCCGGTGTAGAAGCTATTAAGCCTATATTCCCCTTTAAGTGGCATTTGTCACTGGTCATTTACTCCCCTGGTTCTTTGCTGCTAGCCCCTTCACTTATATAGAAGTCAAAGCCCTTTACAAAGTTTACAGTCCTTTATCTATGCAAGATATATTTATTACTTTGCCCTTCATAACTTCAAATTCCAATAGAAATTAATC
>NW_007791869.1:0-1808 GCF_000696425.1 Galeopterus variegatus
AAAAACATACTTAAAGTTCAGTACAGTAAAGTGCAGGCTTTACTGAGAGTAAAGTGCAGAGTGAGCAGCCGCTTGCTGAAAGTAAGTTTGATACAAAGCAATGTGCACTCACCTCAGCCAGAGCCAAGTGCGAAGTACAGGTCGCCTCCTGGAAAGTGAGCAACAACTCCATCTTTGGCTGGGATTTGGCTTTTATAGTTTCTCTGTCTAATGAATATTCAATTAAGGGGCGGCTCCCAGTTATGTAACATTTAGTCCTGCACATGTTCAGTTGGTCTCTTGCTGGAGCATGTTCGTTGTTCAGACCCTATCACATGCACCAGGCATGTTCAAGAATAGTCTTTTCTCTGTACTGAGCATTTCTATCTGCTGGATTTGCACAAGCCAGCCCCCTGTGGTCTCATTTTCCCTGAATTGGTGATGAAAATAGGTTTAACTAGCAACAGTAACTTTCTTCCAGGGGAGAGCCCAGAGGAGGGGGCCTGAGACTTCAGGTAGTGGACGGAAACCCCGAAGCTCAGGTAGTGGACGGAAAACCCGACGCATATCCTGAAACCCGAACCCAGGGAAAGTAAGCACCTCCTATACCACATCTATCATACTAACTTCTTCAGGTAGTGGACGGAAACCCCGAAGCATGTCCTGAAACCCGAACCCAGGGAAAGTAAGCACCTCCTATACCACATCTATCATACTAACTTCTTGGCTTTAATTTAATTTAATATCACTCTTCTAAGAGATTTGGCAATTTTTCCTGCTCTGATTGTATTATATGATACTCGATAGGGCTACCATGTTTTGCATAATTTGGTGACAAGAGTTAACACAGCTTCTATTTGTGGGATGCCTTATTTCTGTGGTATTTAAAAGCAATACTTCTCAAAATGTGCGTATGAATTATAAGGATCTTCTTAAAATGCAGATTCTGATTTATTGAAGTGTGGAGTGAAGAGGTGGGGAGCTAAGTGTCTGCATTCCCTGCATAACTCAGATGATGCCAATTGTTGCAAGTAGCAGGAATGTAAATCACTTGGTTTTTGCTTTGTAACAGAATATGGAACTGTAGTAACACCCCCATAAGTATAAAATATACTTTTTTTGTGAACACAGTGAACTTTATTTTTAAAAGCAAATTTAAAAAAAAAGCAAATTGAAACAACATATATTCCATGGTTTTGTTGTTTGTTTCAGGAAAAGTGAAACTGTGAATCCATAAATGACTTTGCACTTTCTCCAGGAAACTCTTGAAACACATGTGAATGTGACAAAAGTCCCACAAACTTTGCTCAATTTTCACCAGTTCCTTGCCTTAAAAGAACCACTTTAAACCACTTGATCCCATACTCCATAAATCCCTGTATGTCCTACTTCTGACTTCCTTACTGAAGCAGTTCAAAGATTTTGTCAAAGTAATGATTTCCCTTACTGAAGCGAGGGCGCATAAACTAAGGTTTGCTGTGTAACAGGCTGTCTTGTGATAATTCATTGAGCTTAAAAAACGTAGCTTAATCTTTTTGAAGACATTATGAGTGGCAATTAAACACAATACATGTTGTGTCAACAATGTAGTTAACTTGATTTAATGATAATATGAAAAGCAATAATTATATTTGTAGAAGTGTAGGTAATAGCAACTAAATCAGAACCCCCACATGATAGTGAATGTAAGATGCCACTTTTGGAAGTGCATCCAAAAATCAGTGGTGCTAAAAAGTGATGTTAAAATATACATTTTCCAATCTTTGGAATTCAGTTCTTCATAATCTATTACTAGATGCCACATGCACATATGTGTTTTAGTAAGAAAC
>NW_007791870.1:0-718 GCF_000696425.1 Galeopterus variegatus
TCAGACCATGCCAATCGATCTAGGAAAAATAACCAGACCAAGTTAATCCATTCAGGAAAGCTAATCAGACCAACCTAATCAATCTAGGAAAACTAATCAGACACAACTAACCCATCTTGTAAAACTAATCAGACCCAACTACTCAATCTAGGAAAACTTATCAGACCCAACTAATCGATCTAGGAAAACGACTCAGACCCATCAAATTGATCTTGGAAAACTAATCAGACAAATTTAGTCGATCTAGGAATACTAATGAGACCAACACAATCGATCTAGGAAAAATAATCAGACCAAGCTCATTGATCTAGTAAAAGTAATCAGACCAATGTAATCAATCTAGGAAAACTAATCAGACACAACTAATCCATCTTGGAAAACTAATCAGACCCAACTAATCAATCTAGGAAAACGATTCAGACCCATCAAATTGATCTTGGAAAACTAATCAGACCCAACTAATCAATCTAGGAAAACGATTCAGACCCATCAAATTGATCTTGGAAAACTAATCAGACAAATTTAGTCGATCTAGCAAAACTAATGAGACCAAGACAATCAATCTAGGAAAAATAATCAGACCAAGCTCATTGATCTAGTAAAAGTAATCAGACCAATGTAATCAATCCAGGAAAACTAATCAGACGAATCTAATCGATCAAATAAACTATTCAGAACAAGCTAATCGATCTAAGTAAACTCACGACCCCAAGGCTAT
>NW_007791871.1:0-1808 GCF_000696425.1 Galeopterus variegatus
AAAGATGACCGGTAAGGGGATCTTAACCCTTGACTTGGTGTTGTCAGCACCATGCTCACCCAGTGAGCTGACTGGCCATCCCTATATGGGATCTGAACCTGTGGCCTTGGTGTTGTCAGCACCACACTCTCCCGAGTGAGCCACGGGCCAGCCCTTTTGTTGTTTTTTTTGTTTTTTGTTTTCTGTTTTCTGCGTCATTACTTATTGCTTTTTTTTTTTTTTTTTCTTTTAACTTCTCAGTATACATTGTAGTTGTCCCTAATTGGATTTCCTGCCCTCTTAATGCTGCTACAATAGAGATCAAGTTTCTAATACGTGAACTTTTGGGGGACACATCTAACCCATAGTGCCACTTTTGAAAGCTTTGCTTTCTGCCTGCCATCCAGCAGGCCTCAGAACTCCCACCCAGGGAGTGAAACCTCTGCCTGCCTTTTGTCCTCTTCTCACTGGTGCCTTTCTCTTCACACTCTGGTACTTTGAATGCTTCTTTCTCTATTTCCCCAGTGCCATGGCAACAGTACAAGGTAACACTTTCCTTGCAGTCAAGGAAAAAGACTTTGTATTTTTCTTCCCCTTTGACCTCTTATTTGCATTTAGCACTGGGGTCCACCCTTTCCTCCAGTGAAATGCAAGGAAGTACAGAACCATAGTCAAGACTGTAGGACCTGCTGGATGTAATAGCTAGTAGGCCTGCTGCTGTACTTTGCAGCAGTTTGAACCAAGGCCTCTCCTGAGCACTGGTTCTAGAATAGTATCCATTATGCCCTCTTTGTTTCTGCTCCTCTGTCCCTTCACTCTCTGTGCCTTTTTTCATTTTTTACTTGACACGTTATACAAGGGTACTTCAAAAAGTTTGTGAAAAAATAGAAAAAGATAATGCAAATTTTTCCATGAGCTTTTTGACGTACACTTGTATATTAGAAGTTTGTTCAGTCTCCCTCACTAGAATGTAGTGTCTAGGAGAATGGGATTTACTTTTGCTCATTACTCTACGTGTTCCCTGGGACTAGCACACAGCAGGGGCTCCAAAGTTTTTTTGCTGAATGGCCACAGGACATGGTTGTGGAAAGCCTCATTTTGTTTCATTGGATTTGCTCTCTTTGCATCTCTTTCTTTCTTGAAGGCAAGTTTTGCGTTATGTTTGGCCCTCCCTGGGAAATTTGGTCAACTCCAGGGGATTTTGAAGTCCATGGGGGTCCCAGGGCCTGAGCCAAGTGTACGAGAGGATTGCAGTTGAACATTTGACATAAAAGCTTTGCTTTTGAAATAACTCAGACTTTGGTTTGAATCCCGGCACCCACATGGTTTTAGTCACTGTATGAGCTTGAGGAGGGCTTTCGGAGCCTGTTTTCACATCTGTATCATGCATAATAATACTTACCTCCTTGGCTTGCAGTGATTAACTCTGACAATGTGTGGAAACAACTAGAAGAAAAATAAGTGATGGTGGTAGTGTGGTTGTTAGTATTTTAGTTTTCTTCTGTGTGATTTTCCATTAGTAAATGGTGTTATTTTCTCAATTGTATTGTAGGCTGTTCAGTGTAATGGTTAAAAGCTGGCTTGGTTGGCTTTGGTGTTTGACTGCCTGGAATCTATCCTCTTTCTGCCATTTAACAGCAATGTGACACTGGGCAAGAACGAACCTCAGTTTGTAAACAATAAATGGCGGTAGTAATAGTACCTACCACAGTGGATATAAAGATTCAGTGAAATAGTGCTTAAGTTCAAAGTTTTGTCCATAGGCAGTACCCAATAATGCATATCTTATAGATTAACAGTAAAAGTTAGTAGAGGTGAAAGAAACTTAG
>NW_007791872.1:0-1808 GCF_000696425.1 Galeopterus variegatus
CTACTACTACTAGTCAATTCTGGCACATCCGAAAGTCTCATGTATTTAGACACTTTCACTTGTTCAAACTGCCTTCTACCATATGTTAAGAAGTTCAGGGAGATCTCTCTCCAATGCTACAGAGGAGGAAACAGGCTCCGGGAAGACCTGTCACCTGCCTGGGGTCTTGGAGCTGACTGGTGAGGCCCAGGTTTAGAGGCCAGGCCTCCTGTTTCTGAGCCCAGGGTTCCTTCCCTACGCTCAGGCTTTTCCTGGGCCCTGGAAGTATTGCAGTTGGTCTTGAAATCCGGATTGTGGTTCAGCCCTGATCCTGGTTCATTTTTTCCTGCATGGACTCAGGCAAGTCCTTGGAGCCTTGGTTTGTTCATCTGCAACATATAGATAAAGGTACCCACATCCAGGCTGCTTTGAGGAGTGAATGAGAGCATGGAAGAAAAAGTAGGTTAGAAACTGTTAAGGACTGTACTCTTGTAGGGAATTATGTGATCTCACCAATGTGGCTCAGTTCCAGATTCTTCTGACGTTAGCATCGGAGTCTGTAGATGGATCTGTCCTCTGCTGGGTCTGCAGGTTAGGGAGTGACTCAGCCTCCCAGATACCACCCAATTTAGGATGCACCTGGGTCCCCTCTCTGTTTCCTTTGCAGTCCTTGCTGAGAAGCAGACTGAGCCAGTTATGTGTTGTCATGGAGACTGGGGTGAATCCCACAACGGCGGAGGAGCCTGAGGATTTGGAGGGTGCCCCTCTCCTGCCCAGCAGCCCTCATCCTGAGGAGAGACCAGTCACGCAGACTGAGCTTCGCCAGCTCATTCCTGAGGCTGAGCCTGAGGTAACGGCACTGTCGCCAGTCAGGGTCATCCTCCCTCATGGACCATTTGCATAAAGAGAGTCCATGTGGGGACTTCAAATTCTAGATTCCTGGAGACGTGGCTTCACTGAGTTGGTAGAGACATGCAAACCTTCTAGCCCAGTAATTTTCAATCTTTTTTTCTTCACTCCAGCACTTTTAAAAATGGTTTATAGGAATCATTTTATATTTATTGGGATTTTTGGGTTGCATTTTTTAATGTCTTGGATATTTTTTTGATAGTTGCATTGGATGGGTGGTTGCATGTTGATGGATCATAGCTTACCTAACCATGAACGTATTGATGAATATTTGGGTCTTTATCAATCTATCAGTCTATCAATCTAATCATCATTCATCCATCCAACCATCATTCATCCATCTACATACTTAAATTGCAGTTGGATATTTGAATCTTATGTGCGTCTCTGTTGAATTCCCATTCCTCCAGCCCTAGAGTTCTGCTGTGTTCTGCCATCCAAGCTATTTGTTGGTTATAGCTAAGTATTGGTAGACCAGAAATCTGAAAATGTGGTTTGTGGCATGTGCTACCTTCTTTTTGCCATGAGGACAGACCCACTGTCAGGGAGACAAGCAGCAAGGGGTGACCTCAGATGACATTTGGAACTTCAGAACAGTGTTTGCATTTTCTTTTTAGCCAAGAGGTTTGGGGATTCATTGTCCAAACTAGCCCAGATTTCTGCACTGGAGAGTGGGAGGCCTACAAATAGGACTATTTAGAAGAGAAAATGATAAATGTGTTCATCTCTTTATTGACTTTTTTTTTTTAAAGGGCAGAAAAGATTATGTACTTTATTATGATGAGCACACCTGGGTTTATGTGCAATAACCTATTAAATATGGGCCTTTAAATTATTTTTTCAAATTCATTCAAACCAATAGTAATACAACTTCTTGTCGTGAATATCAAATGTATGTGCGCGTTTTTAAAGTGGCTGCC
>NW_007791873.1:0-1808 GCF_000696425.1 Galeopterus variegatus
AGGGAAACTATGTGCTGAAGTCAGTTTAAGATGATAGCAATTTATGTAGAAAATAATATAAGATTCCATGAACATGAAATAGGAGAAAATTCATTTTTTCTGTTAAAAAAAAAGTTCAAAATTTAGACCATTATATTCCATCGAATCAAACATGATAATCATATATAATGGAAAGAAATATCTATGACTTGCCAAAAAAAACTATTGAAGAAGAATAAAAATGCCTTTGGGGAATTCTTATAACTAAAGAGAAAACTATAGAGTATTTTGGAGAGGTAGAGGGTGAGATTTATTATGTCAAAGTCTAATGATTTATAGAATGTAATTGTGTTAAAAAGCAAGTTTGGCAATTGGCCCAAAGGGATTAGGGGAGACTAAAGAGGTCAGGGGCAAATTGAGTTGACATAAGTTTCTCCTTCAATGTTTGCTGCTAACATATCCCCGAAGGATTAGTGTCATTATTGGGCTACCATAAAGATTAAAGCAAAAGATCTTTATTCTTAAATTCATAGAATTCAAGCTGAGTATTAGAGGAAAGGCCTTTCTACATTCATAGTGGAAGGAAAGAAACAGCTATGTCCGTATGTAGCTGCACATCTCATGCTGTTTAGAGGCCAAAAAGAATTTTCCATTCATTCCAATACATTTCCTACATCTTTATTTTTGTTAAAATTGTGAGGGCTACTGTGGTACAGTGAGCAAATGTAATGAGAGTCAGGGAGGAAAGCATAATGGGGTCATTAGGAAAGGTTCTAATTGTGCTGTTCCACTGATGGAGATAGTGTTTATAAAGTCAGATGACTGGGAAGGGATCCTCTTCCCGTATTCTGTAAGTCTCCTCACGAGTGTGACTCTAGGCAGGGGTCATTGGAAATGTATGCATACAGGGTTAGATGGGCCTTCACTATGCTCTGCTTAGCCAGCTAACAGAGCATGGAGCTCAGCCCCAAGGAGGTCAGGAGAGGATTTATGGTCCTTGGTGACTTTATTTAGATTACAGTTGAAGCATCCTGATTTCAGGAATCAACATTCAATAGGAGCCCTGGCCTTACACTGGCAAGGAATGAAGCTAGAAAAATGCACCCTTAGGCCAGAACATTTTTAAATGAGTTGACCTTAGGTTCTTTTATTTAAATGATTTTTGTTTCATTCATTAAACATTTTTTGGTTCATCCATGAGAAAAACAAAAAACAAAAGAGAAAAACCTTTGAAAATAACAACAAACAAAACAAAAGGGATTTAAAAGGCAAAGGTGGTTGTTAATGGGTTGAGTGTCCCCTCCAAAGCTCATGTCAGACTTTAATCCCCAATATGGTATTTGAAACGTGAGGACTTTGAGAGGTGATTGAACCATGAGGGCTACACCCTCATGAATAGATTAATTTATTGATGGGTTAATGCATTAATGGATTATCATGGAAGGAGACTGGTGTTTTTATAAGGATAGAAGGAAGCACATTAGGACAGCCTTGTCCTGCTGCCATGTGGTACCCTGTGCTGTCTTGGGACTCTGCAGAGAGTTCTCACCAAGAAGAAAGCCCTCACTGGATGTGCCCCCTGGACTTTGAACTTCCCAGCCGCCAACACTTTAAGAAATAAATTTAATTTCTTCATAATCTACCCAGTTTCAGGTATTTTGTTATAAACAACAGAAAATGAATGAATATGGTTTTTTATCTTGGTTTCATACATTTTGATTATGATATAGTGAATGTAGTGTTTATAAACAAAGTTGGGATAACACATTCACACATAATAGTTTTCCATGTTACCATCTTTCAGTATGGAAATGGCTAGGCAGCATGCC
>NW_007791874.1:0-648 GCF_000696425.1 Galeopterus variegatus
GGGCCTCAGGCTGCTTCTACTCATGGTGGAAAGTGGCAGGCAGCTGGTGGGTACGAGCAGATCACATGGCGAGAAGAAGGGTGGGGTGGGGAGGTGCCAGGGTCTTTTAAACAACCAGCTCTCGTGCAGGGACTAATAGAGCGAGAACTCACTCACTACCCCCTCCCCCAGGGAGAGCATTAATCCATTCATGAGGGATCCGCCCCGTGACTCAAACAGCTCCCAACACTGCCACATTGGGGATCAGATTTCCACGTGAGTTTTGGGGGGACAACACATCCAAACTCTATCAACGTACATCATCCCTTTAACCACCCAAAGCACCGCCCGTGAGAGGTGTGAATATCTCTATTTTATGCAGGAGCCACTGAAAGCTCAGAGAGTTTGTGTGTCAAGTCCAAAGTCACCCAGCCCAGATGCAGGCAGCGAGGATTTGAACCTGGGCCTGCGGGTGCCTCTGCTAATAGAGCATTTCCTAGTGCACCTCTCCCCCCCTGCCAAGAGCACACGATTCGCAGGGCATCTGATGATTAAACAAGTCGCCTAAGTGCTTCTCATGCCTCAGCCACAGTTGTTCTTTCCTTGATGGGCTATGGATAGAATTTAAATATTATCTTTCAAATCAGTGCTCATTTCATTAGCAGGAAG
>NW_007791875.1:0-1807 GCF_000696425.1 Galeopterus variegatus
GCCTGCCTGGCCCGCCTCTCCCTGCCATGAGCTCAGGCTCTGGCCAGGCCTTGGGCCCTTCAGCACCTTCCTTGGTAAAATGGCAGGAGGCAGGCATGTTGGGGCTGGGCAGGTGAAGCACAAGAGGACAGCGGGGAGGCTGCACAGCACAGCATAGGCGGTGCGGCTCCTGCTGGAAAGAGTGGAAACCTGCGTGGAGGCGTGCAGGGGGCATGCTGTCTCTCACCATGCCTTCCCGGCCTGCCGACGGCCTCTGCCCACTCTGGGCCTTCTTGGTTCCCAACGTCTGAGCACTGAGACCCGGCCCCTGGGGATGGCCCAGTGGCTCTGCCTCCCAACTAGTGCTGTGCATGTGGCTCTGAGAGCAGGATCGTCCGGGTCGTGTAGGACCATCTGTCATCAAAACCGCCAACTTTGGCCTAAACAGAGCTATAAAGGAGCTTAGCTAATTCGAGAAAGAATATAGCTGGCATTTAGCATGTACTCTGTGGTGGGTACTGTTGTAGGACTTTGCGTATGTGAGGGTATCTACCCTTCCAGCAGCCCTGGGTGAACGCGCTGCGGTCCCACTGTACAGATGAGAACATGGGCCCAGAGAGCCGAGCAGCCGATGGGCATCCGCAGTGCCAGAGGTGGAGCAGCCCAGGTTCAAACCTGGCCCCTGGGGCTCCAGGGTCCCTGCTTCCCGATGGCCGGCTGAGGGCTGCAGGAAGAGCAGGGCTGCGCCCCGACCGCCAGCCTCAGTCCTCCCTGTCATTGTGCTCGTGCTGACTTTGCTGGGATCCTCGGGGAGTGGTGCGATGGCCGGCTGCAGGGCTGATTTGCAGGGTCTTTTGGCACACTCTTTCCTCTCTCCCCCTGTGAGAAGAGCGCAAGAGCCTGGTGAACACAGCCCGGCCTCTGGGCAGCCGTCTGTGGACTTGCACTACGGATTCGAAGTGTCCCATTGGTGCCACAAATACAGTTGAGGAAAGACATCACTCGCCCAACGAGCCAGGGCTGGGAGAGCCTGGGCCTGACCCAGTGCGGGGGCTGGGGAAGGAGGGCTGGCCCGGGCTCCTGGGCCCCGAGGGGCTGTTCTGATGCGAGGTTGGAGGCAGAACCGGAGGCAGTTATGGTAGGGAACACGCCCTCGGCCCAAGGACAGTTCCTTCAGAGGACTGTTGAAAGTGGCTTGCTCTTTCTGGCAAGGTGTGCTTGGTGTGGGGTCGAAGGCTTTGTGGGGGTCCGCTGGCTTCTGGCTGGGCACTTTTCCTGAGGTCCTTTGGCAAAGACGAGTGGTCGGCATTGCCAGCCTCCCCAGAGGGACTGGGTCTCTGGGTGCTGTGACCGGGCGTGCGGTCCACTGTGGGCGGGGCATGCTGGTGCTGTCCCGGCCGCTCCTTTGTTGGGAGGTGGGTGCCAAGGGATGCAGGAGACTGTTTAAGAGACGTACAGGTTTGCAGGCCAGTCCTTGGCGGGCCACACTCGTGCGCTCGTTTTGAGGCGTCTGGCTCTTAGAACGTGTTCTTAACGCTGCTCGTAATTGTGCGCTGATCCTGTCAACAGGCTCAGTGCCCGTTCTAGCCTTTCTTTGTAGCTTTTGTCACCTTGGACAAAACCCAGAGTGAGCGCTGGCTGGGGTTTGTCACACAGGTTCCTCCTGGGCTCCGTCCTTGCCCCAGATGTTTGCGGGCCCTTGGAATGTTTCCTGTGCTGTGCTAACCACTGAGATGGCGAGACCTGGATCTCTCCAGAATTGGAACAAAAGCACCTATTTTTTTTTTTTTTTCCTTTTTTTGTCTTTTTTCGTGTCCGGCAATGGATC
>NW_007791876.1:0-1807 GCF_000696425.1 Galeopterus variegatus
CAGCCAGCAAACCTTGAAAAATAGTTTCTTTTTACTAGGAAAATGCAGATTAAACAACAATGAGGCTTTACTTTAAATCCATTAGACTGGTAAAAATAGAAGAATAATACTTCTTGCTAGCAAGGATGTAGTAGAAATGGTATTCTCATTGATATGGGAATTATCGTGGCTTTATTTAGAAATCAGGCCAGCAATGTATATTAATATATTTAATACACATTATATTAACATATTTTTTACATTAAAATAAAATTAATATACATATCCCCAAGGTCATATGTATGAGCATGTTTATTGTACCAATTTAGTGGCAAAATATGAATACATGAATGCCCATCAGTTGAAAAATGGCTAACTTACAGACTATTACCACGTCATATTTTGCAGCCATTCAACAGAATTAGAGCTGTCTCAGAGTTGGGTTTGGAGGGTTTTCTATGAGCATTTGATGAATGAGAAGCAAGATGTGGAAAAGTATATAATATCCATTGGAGCATGGAGAAAAAGACGGAAACACTCGTTCTCTATATTAAGCCGGGAGTGGAGCGGAGGTTGTTGTGGATGTGGGAGTGGCAGGGATTCCCAAGCCCCTCTCCCCACTAAGTGTAGCAACAGAGTATGCCACCCACCTGTGGTAAGTGTCAGCCACATCCCATTCTTTTCCTGTGGAGGAAGCTGTAGAGCATTGTGGTTTGAGATTAAAAATCCTGGCTCCTGTTTTAGGTCTTGAATTTTTTTTTTCCCCCTTATTCCATCTGTTCTTGATTTTTTGTTTATTTTATTTTTCTTTTTGTTTTTGGTGGCTGACCACTACAAGGGTCCGACCCCTTGACCTTGGTGTTATAGCACAATGCTGTAACCAACTGAGCTAACTGGCCAGCCCCGCGTCTATTCATGTTTTGATACCCTGATATCCACTCAGATTTTACGAGCATATTAATTATGCATGTTTAAAGTTTTTCTGTTGTTCATCCTAAGACTGTGTGCCCCTTTCCAGGCACTGGTGTTTTGCATGTTTGGCGATTCTG
This sequence comes from Galeopterus variegatus, assembly GCF_000696425.1. Lineage (NCBI taxonomy): Eukaryota > Metazoa > Chordata > Mammalia > Dermoptera > Cynocephalidae > Galeopterus > Galeopterus variegatus. The sequence continues at coordinate 1,029 of NW_007791876.1, forward strand.
GGTTTTCTGCTGGTCCTTTTGTTTGTGACTGTCCTTTGTTCACTGGTATGAGTCAGGTTGAAGCCTGTATATGGCTTGGGGGGATGGGCCAGCAGGTGGCCTTTCAGGTGTGGCTCCTGCATGTCCCTCCTTGCTATCTGTAGCTGCCTGCACTTCCAGTCTCGGGACCACACTCCTTGCTGTAGCTTGCAGGAAGTACAAAGTACGTGGTAGCAACAGGGAAGAGCATTGTTGCCCCAGGGTCACTCCAGCCCCTTGGATCTCTTGACTTTGTTTCTTTGAATTTCTGACACCTAGAGAATCCTTCCACCTGTACAGCAGCCCTCCCCCTGATTTTGCTTTTCTTTCCATCCCAACACACCCCATTTCTGTTCAACTGATGATATTCTTTCTTTCCTAGGGTTCTTATGGGTGTGACATTTAGTCTGGATGGAAGAGGGAGGTAGAAATGTGCACTTATAGGCCCATCTAGGTAGAAACTTCTATTTATCTCTCCAAGTCTTGTTCTCCTCTTAGACACGGATAATACAGTACCTGTTACTATTACAGTTACTGGGAGGACTAAAACCAGTGATCCTCCTAAAGGCTTAGAACAGTGTCTGTCATGTAGTAAGGATTCCATAAACGTTAGCTGCTGCTGTTTTAAAAAATAGGCCCATGTTAGAGATACTAAATTGCAATGTGTTTTTGGTGTTTTTCACTAGTTAATACATCATGGGTGTATGTCTTTTGACACCTATCATGTTTTAAAAGCTCTGTGGTGTTTATTGATATATCCA
>NW_007791877.1:0-1807 GCF_000696425.1 Galeopterus variegatus
CTGTCTCTCTCCCCCAGCCATTCACAGGCAGTTTAGAATTTATTCTGAGAATCTGCCTTTGGTGGGGGTCAGATGGTAAGCAGCTTTGGGGATGCCTTTGTTGGAATGCTCCCAAGTAGTTTCACTTCCATCTCTCTCACTCATGAAATCCAAGAACCTCTCAGAATGTCTTATTGACACTTTGCTTTCCTCAATCAATCAATCATATCAATGTCTATCATGGATACTTTGTAGAAAGGTAGATCCTGGCAGAGCCTCACAGATGCTTCTGAAACATCCTTCGTTTTCAAATAATAAAGAATGAAATACTACCATTTGCAACAACATGGATGGACTTAGAGAAAATTATATTAAGTGAAACAAGTCAGGCACAGAAAGAGAAATACCACATGTTCTCATTTATTTGTGGGAGCTAAAAATAAATAAATAAAGACACATACATATTAAGGGTGGCTGGGGGAAGAAGACACAACAATCACAACAATTCTTTGAACTTTTTAAGACAAGTGAACAGAGAGGATGTAGTGGGGGGGAGAGAAGGAGGGGGGAAGAGGAACAGGTAAAGGGTCATGAAAATCAACTACAATGTATATTGAGAGGTGAAAAAAATACATAACATAAAAAAAACACACACACATATTAAGGATCTCAACCATTTCTCAGTGACCCATTTTATTTTACAACAAACATCATGACAACCATTCCTATAGCTCACCACTGTATGTGATGAATGAGATAGTTTTCGACACAATGATTCTTATGATAATCATATATTATTAGCAGTAAATACTGCTTTATAATAGTCCTTACGTTGCACTGTTCATATTAGATCTCCAGTTTATTCGCTTAGCAACAAATATCCCTTGAACAGCCAGGTCATCTTTTTTATTCCCCTTTCCCAGCTCCCACCTCTCCTATATTTGTGAAATAGTATCTCCTATAAAGAACCAGGAAAGCTCTTATTATTTTTGTGCTCTTGATTTAAATTCTATAGAAAAGTTTTTAATTAACCAAGAAAACTCATGCATGTGTGTATATCATTTAAAAATTTATATTTGTACATTTCACAGGAATATTGAGAATGCTACTAGGCAGAATCAGAGTTTATCTTATTTCAAAATTGGTACAGTTTTATTGTTTCTAAAAACCATACAATGAATATATTCACAAAATTTTAAAAAATCAAATAATCTACAATATACAGAAGATTAGAAAGAGTAAGTGTCATTGTTCCTCCTCTGCAATCCCAGGAGAAACTACCCAGCACACTTTGTCTGTCCTTGAAGAATTATCCTGCGTTTATACACATATGTAATCCAGTTAAGTGGGATCATGATATCACACTATACCTACTGTTCAGTGACTTGAATTTTCACGAGCACCTTCCATGTGACTATAGAGAAACCTACTTCATACTGTTATTGGCTGCTTTGTGCTTAATAATATGCTATCATAGCAATGTTTCTCAGGTCTAACATTTCAGGACACACCATTTTTGCTCTTATCTGACATAATTAACTGGTCTATTTGGAAAGATTCCTTTCATATCAGTGACATACAGTAAATCTCCCAGTGTGTCAAGGACACAATGGCAATGTTTTGTTCTCTGCAAGGTTTGAGGGATGGTGGCTTCCTTACTTAGCTCTGGAATATTAGTGTTTGAGATCCATTTTCAAGTCTGTGGCTTCAATATTTTTTTTCAAGCTCATCAGTCATGTTGGAATTTAAAGTAGGTGATTCTTTTTGCTTCGGCTTGACTCCTCCTTGGATTGGAACTGTCATTTTACTCGATGTAAATGGATATTTC
>NW_007791878.1:0-450 GCF_000696425.1 Galeopterus variegatus
TTTTGCATGCAATTCAATTGACTTTGTAGTCAATACCAATCGTTGCATTCTTTTGATATTCAGCATTTTGTCTCACCATTTTAAAATATAACCAAACAAATTAGACACACCTAGTTTTATTCATTTGTCCAATCAAAAAAGAAAATGCCACGTTTACCAATAACTATGTTTCAAAAAAGAAAATGCCACGTTTACCAATAACTATGTTTAATGTAGACCTTTCTACTGCATTATTGTCTTCCCGAAATACATTTTATTAGAAATCTTCATAATGAGAATCTATTGATAGTAAATTTTCCCAATGGTTTATTTATTCAACTTGAGAATGACATGAGAAAATGTATTTATTCTTGGGGCGGCCCGGTGGCGCACTGCTACAGTGCGCCGCGTGGGAAGCACGGCGGCGCTCCCGCCGAGGGTTCGGATCCCACATACAGACCGGTTCCCGCT
>NW_007791878.1:1450-1807 GCF_000696425.1 Galeopterus variegatus
CCGGTCCCGGTCCGGTACGGGCGCGACACTGAGGGTTGCGATCCATTGCCGGACATGGAAAGAGACAAAAAGGAAAAAAAAAAAATGTATTTATTCTTTCTTGCTCTTGAAAGATAACGTTTTTATAAAAAATTAGGGTGTCAATCATTTTCCTTTAGGAAAGAACATTGCTGCTGTTGAGACAGAAATGACAGACTAATTGCTGTTTCTCGGTAGGTAAACATTTTTTTTTTTTCTTTCCTCTTCAGTTCCTTTTAGGATAGTCCATCTTTGATGTACAGCTCTATCCAATCATAGGGCTAGTTGTTAATATATTTTTATTTATTATATCTGAAATTTAATATGCTTCCTAAATTT
>NW_007791879.1:0-327 GCF_000696425.1 Galeopterus variegatus
TTGTCATGAATGAGTGTTGAATTTTATCAAATGCTTTTTCAGCATCTATACAGATGATCATGTGGTCCTTGTGTTTGATTTAATTAATATGGTGTATCACATTTATTGACTTGCGTATGTTGAACCAACCTTGCATCACTGGGATGAATCCCACTTGATCGTGGTGAATAATTTTTCATATGTGTTGTTGTATTCTGTTTGCTAGTATTTTATTGAGGATTTTTGCGTCTATATTCATCAAGGGTATCGGCCTGTAGTTTTCTTTTTTGGTTATATCTTTACCTCGTTTTGGTATCAGGATGATGTTTGCTTCATAGAATGAGTTTG
>NW_007791879.1:1327-1807 GCF_000696425.1 Galeopterus variegatus
TGTTTGCTTCATAGAATGAGTTTGCGAGAATTGCCTCTGTTTCAATCTTTTGAAATAGTTTTTAAAGAATTGGTGTCCATTCCTCTTTGAATGTTTGGTAAAATTCTGCATTGAATCCATCTGGTCCTGGGCTTTTCTTTGTTGGAAGCTTTCTGATAACAGCTTCAATCTCCTTTATTGTTATTAGTCTGTTCAGATTTTGTATGTCTTCATGGCTCAGTTTTGGGAGCTTGTGTGTGTCCAGAAATTTATCTATTTCTTCCAGATTTTCAAACTTGTTGGTGTATAGTTGTTTATAGTAGTCTGTAATGATTCCTTGTATTTCAGGTGAATCAGTTGTAATATCACCTTCTTCATTTCTAATTTTTGTTGTTTGAATCTTCTCTGTTCTTTTTTTTTTTAGCCATGCTAATGGTTTGTCAATTTTGTTTATCTTTTCAAAAGACCAACTTTTTGATTCGTTGATTTTTGTGTTGTTTT
>NW_007791880.1:0-1807 GCF_000696425.1 Galeopterus variegatus
GTTCCAGTTTCATAGTCCAATACTTTTTTTTCTGTTTCAGTCAGTTTGTGATGTGTTTCTATTACCAACAAACCAATGAGTCCCAATCCTGCTCTGTAGCCACCCCTAGGAAACAGTGCCTGACGTGTAATGGGTGCTTGGTAAATATTTGTGCAGCGAAGGAAGAAAATAAACGAACTCAACCATTTCTTCCTCTCTGCCTCCCTTGGCCACACACACACACACACAGGCTGCAGATGGCCTACTTGGGACCATCACTCCAGGGACTAAAACTTGATGAAGGACCAGCTGTCTCCCTTACAGCAGCAGCAGTGCCTGTTCATCAGGTCCTTGGAGGAGCATGGCTGGGCTCAGGGAGGTGGCTGGCACTTCTGCATGGGAGCAGCACCCTCAGGAGAAACTGGAAATGGGGCTCAGCACTGCCGATCTGGGGGCTGAGATCCCACCCTCTTGGCCAGTGAAATCTAGAGTAAAGTAATAATAACAGCAACTCCCGCATGTCCACAGAGCTTTACAGTGTGCAACACGTCCACACTGAATGTGTGAGTCGGTTGGAGGCAAGGCTAAAATCCCAGCTCCACCACTTATCAGTCATGTGACCTTGGGCAGCCACATCTCCTCCCTGAGTTTGGAGTTCCTCATCTGCACAATGGCCCAGCTCACAGGGCTGTTATGAGGAGTAAGTGGGATAAGGACTCAGCTCGGTGACTGGCGCATAGTAAGTGCGCAGTGAGTGGCCATCGCCTTATTATTATCAGCCCCCCTTTAAAGATGCAGAAACAGAAGCTTAAAGAGGTGATGTGACCTGCCCAGACGGTCACAGCAGGGAAGACAATGCCATCCACTGTGTCCTGGCTCTCAGGAGGAGGCTGACAAGGACTGCCTGGCATCACCCAGAGAAGCAGAGATCCTAGAGTCCCCCACGTTCTACCAGGGAGACAGCTGCCTAATCAAGTGTCACTTAGGTGGGCCCCAGGATACCCGGAAGAGCTAGGAGCTCTGCAGAGAGCACTGAGGGCAGGTGTCCCAGGAGGGGAGCTGGGCTCACAGTGACCAGAACATCATCCCTAACTTTCCCAGTGTACACTGCTTTTACCTTAATTCCATCACCATAGAATACATGCATGAATGGATGGATGAATGAATTCAAATATATCACTTTATATGGAGGAAATGGAGTCCCAGAGAAGTCAAATGATATGCCCTAGGTCACACAGCCTGGGATGGGATGGCAGAGCAGGCTCAAAGCCAAGCCTTTTTCAGTAGGGCCCCTGCTCCTTCCCCCTCCCCACACTGCCCCACAGAGCATGGGAGAGGAGCTAGGAAAGGTGGAGGCCAGCACAGGCTGGAGGCAACAGGGAGGGCTTCCTGGATGAGGGGAGCCCAAGCTGGGTCCTACAGCACAAACTGGAGGGGAAGAGCGTGGGGGGAGAGAGGAGCAGCCTACAGTTTGTTGCTCTCAAACCTTTAGGTCTCTGAGTTTGGAATAATCTATGAGGAGGTTCAAGGTCTTCCTGGGGTAGGCCCCTGTCCCCCAACCTCTCCCCAGAGCAGGTGGAGCTGTACCTAGGCTCGGATGGAAGGCGGCTCCCAGGTAGGTGGTGGGCAGAGCAGAGCAGGAGCTCCTAGGAATGTCCTGTTCACTTGATTTCAGGCCCAGGTGCTCCTGAATGGGGACGAGGATGGCATTATGCTTGCCCATCTGCTGTGAGGGGACCATGGTCTGACAAATGGCTCTGATGAAGCCATTAGACCATATTCCATCAGCCAATCGCCCCCCCCCCCCCCCCCCCCCCCCCCCCCCCCC
>NW_007791881.1:0-1807 GCF_000696425.1 Galeopterus variegatus
CAGGACATTGTGTACATTACTCTCTGTTTAGTATGGATGTCTGCTTTCACTTATGTTCTAGAACGGTGCTGTCCAAATACTGTAGCCACTAGCCACATGGGGCAATTAAAATTTTTTTATTGTGGTCAAATAGACATAAAACTTACCATCAACCATTTTTAAGTGTATAGTTCAGTGGTATTAAGTACATTCATAATGTGTAACCATCACCACCATCCATCTCTGTAACCCTTTTCATCTTGTAAAACAAACTCTGTACCCATTAAACAATAACTCCTCATTCTCCCCAGCCCTTAGCCCCTGGCAGCCATCGTTCTATTTTCTGTTTCTATGATAATCCGACCGTTCTGACTACCTCATATAAATGGAATCATACAGTATTTGTCTTTTTGTGACTGTTTCATTTAGCATAATGTCAAGGTTCATCCATGTTGTAGCATGTGTCAGTATTTCCTTCTTTTTTAAGTCCCAGTAATATTCCGTTGTATGTATGAGTATTCAGAAAGTTTGTGGAAAAATTAAAAGTTAATGTGAATATTTCCATGAACTTTTTGAAGACCAATATACCACATTTTTCTTATCCATTCATCTGTCAGTGGACACTTGGGTTGCTTTGCCTTTTGGCTGTTGTGAATAATGCTGCTGTGAACATGGGTGTCCTAATATCTCTTTGAGGCCTATTGGATATGGCAGTGATTTCTTGGATATGACACTAAAGGCACAGGTAGCAAAAGAAAAAATAGACGAACTGGACTTCGTGAAAATTAAAACATTTTGTAATCAAAAGATACTACCAACAGAGTAAAATGGCAATCCACAGAATGGGAGAAAATATTTGCAAATTATATATCTGATAAAGAATTAATATCTAGAATATGTAAAGAACTCCTAAAACTCAGCACAACAAAAAAAGCAACCTAATTCAAAAATGCTCAAAGGACTCAAATAGAAATTTCTGCAGAGATATACAGCTGGCCAATACACACATGAAAAAATGCTCAACATCACTAAATGCAAATCAAAACCGAGATGCCGTCTTATGCCCATTAGGATAATTACTATCAAAAAGAAAATGGTGACAAGGATATGGAAAAACTGGAATCCTTGTACACTGTTGGTTGGAATGGAAAATGGTACAACTGCTGTGGAAAACAGTACGGCAGTTCCTCAAAAAATTAGAACTAGAATTACCACGTGATGCAGCAATTCCACTTCTGGTATATACCCAAAAGATTAAAGGGAAAAATTGGGTTATCTAGTCACAGTAGCCACATTTCAAATGCTCAATAGTGACATGGAGTTAATGGCCACCATTTTGGACAGTGCATATATAGAACATTTACTTTCTTGCAGAAAATTCTACTGGGCAATGCTATTCTAGAAGATTGGTTGTGAAGAATAAGCAATTACAAATTTTACAAAATTCTTTGAAAAAATACATGACCTAAAGCATTATATAATATATCATAATTTTCCCCCATGCTTGTCTGTTAAGTACATGACACTAGAAGAGTTTAAAATTAAGGAGAGAAATATGTTTTTATTACAGGTTTGCCAAACTTGAATATTTGCCCCACTATTTGCTCTCATATTGGGGCTGGAAGAGAAGTAAATGTGATTTAATTTCCAATACAACTCTATCAAAATACTTTGAATTCAGTGAAAACCAGTTTGAAACTGTGGCTTAAAAAAAGCTTCAGTGGACATTGTTCTTTTTGGGAAATTCAGGAATGCTGTACTATGAGATAATTAACATTTCAGAAGTTTTATTAATTCCGTCCACTGAAAAGACCTAAAAAAAAAAAAA
>NW_007791882.1:0-1807 GCF_000696425.1 Galeopterus variegatus
ACAGTGTGTCAAGGGTATTGCTTTTGGGAACAAAAGAGGGAAAAAAAGAAAGAAAAAAAAAAAAAAGAAGAAGAAAGAAAAGAAGAAAAAAGGCTGAGAATCAAAGTTCTCGTTCTCACAGTACAGCCTGTTATGACTGGGATAAGCCATTTGAACTTTGTTACTTCTGACTTCTAAAGTGGATAATATTTTTATCTAGCATTATAAGAATGGGTTTTTAAAATACTGCAGGTGTAGGGAAGGTAGTAGAAAGATTTTGAAGTATATAGCCTGTATTCAAGCAGGGTTTATGACACCATGAGTGGGAAGAGCAAGGTTGTCTTAAGTTAAAAGATTTTCACTGCTGTGGTCGCTGTGCCTGTTCAGCAGCTTCTTCCTTGAAACCACCTGTTTCTCTCTTAGTGCCTGTCCTGAGTTTTTGTCCTCCTGAGCTTTGCTTTTATCTGGAGGTCATAGTCTTCCCTAGGGTGTTTTCTTATTACTGTTTTGAGGTGTAATGGAAAGATATTTGCATTTTAATGGGGCACATACTCATGAGTTTGAGGCTCTGATGGGCAACCTGTTGGAATAGCAGGCCAAAAAATAGCTGCCTGCCATCAGGTTTTCACTGTCCTCTAGAAAGAGAGTGGCACCAAGGAATTGTACCCTTTCTTATAAAAAAAGAAGTAGAATTCAAACTTGTGGAATGCCAGGAGCCACAATGCTTTTTTTATGTGCTTGATCCCTGAATCATTTATGTAATTGTGAGCATTGTCAGGGGAAATGAGGGTTGCTCTTCCCATTTTATAGAAGAGGAATTGAAAGACAGAGAAGTTAAGTAGCTGTCTGAATCAGTTCAGGCAGTATTACAGGATAGACTGGGTGGCTCAAGCAACATTTATCTTTCACAGTTCTGGAGACTGTCGAGTCCAGGATCAAGATGCCAGCAGATCTGGTGTCTAGTGAGGGCCCAATTCCTGATCTGCAGGTGGCCATCCTCTCATTGTATCATCACATGGGGAGAGCAGAGAGAGGGAAGAGAGAGAGAGAGATGCAAGCTCTCTCCTTCTGTCTTCTGATTAGGACACTAATCCCGTTTGTGAGGGCTCCACCCTCATGACCTAATTACCTCCCAAAGGCCCCACTTCAAATACCATCATATTGGAGATGAGGCTTCAGTGTATGAATTTGGGGGGGCACATTCAGTCCATAGTAGTAGCTTACCTAACTTTACATACCAGTAAAAAGTCAGGTTGAGATTAAAATTCAGATTGGTTTAAACTCAAATCTTATGCACTCTCCATTGTAATACATTTATTTCTTTAGTCAAAATATATTGAACATCTATTATGTTCTGACATTTATTTAGGGGTCATTATGGTGAATAAGACAGACAGGCTTGACCTCAAGAACTGATACTGTGCCATGTCCCTGACCATCAGTTCTTCTCAACATCTTTATCTAGAATAAATGCTAATATCATATTAAGAAAAAATATAATATTTATGAGATTTTTAAGCTTAAATTAAGACTAATTTTATGATTTGTGTTTTCCTTTATTATAAATTACTAAAGAGTGTGATATAAATACATTTTAAATGCATATTTCAAGTTTCAAGGGATGGAAAATCATTTCAAACAGCATAATAATTACAGGAAGGATTACAGGAGTATACGCTCTAGAACATATACTTTTATTCATAGGAATGAAATTGAGCTTCTTAAATTTCAAGCTGGGACCCCACAGGCAGCTTCCACATGGGTGGTCTGTCACATCCACCATCATAGCCACTGCCAGCACAAGGTCAGCTCACCACCACAGTAGCAG
>NW_007791883.1:0-1807 GCF_000696425.1 Galeopterus variegatus
TGGCAAGGAACTTGGCTGCATTGTGTCCATGCCCTAGGACTTTGTGGAAGTTGGAACTTAAAAGTTGTGAACCAGAGTATTTGGCAAAAGAAATTACTAAGCAGAAAAGCATTAAGGGAGCTGCGTGACTACTCGTAAGAGTGTATGATGAGTTATGGTGGCAATGCCATGACATATAGCCAGAATTTAAAAGGGAAACAGAGTGTAAAGATTTGGAAAATTTGCAGCCTGGCCATGTGGTAGAAAAGCAGAGAGCACTTTCAGAAGAAAAATCCAATGGTGCTAAGAAGATTAGTACAAAAGAAAGGAATTATCAAGAGAAGGGAGAAAAGGCCCTGAATGTATTGCAGAAGCCTCTGGGACTAACCCTTCCATTTCAGGCCCAAAGGCTTAGGGAAAAAGAATGGTCTTAGGGAACAGGCCTGAGGTGCCCTCCATGGCTCACTGCCCAGGACCACCTCAGGAAGCTGCTCAGCTGCTTTGGCTGTTCCAGCTGTGGCTAAATTGGCCCCAGGTGTGGCTGGATGTGCAGTTTTGGAAAATACAGGCCAGAAGCCTTGGTGATGCCCACGTGGTGTTAGGTTTGTAGGCTTGCAGGATGCCAGAGCTCTGAAGGCTTGGGAGCCTCCACACCAGTTTCAAAGGATGTATGGAAAAACCTGGGGGCCCAAGACGAGATCTGTCACAGAGGTGGATTCACCTCAGATAGCCTTCACTAGAGCAATGCTGAGCGGAAATGTGGGGTCAGAGTTGCAGCAGAGAAACCCCAACAGTGCCATGCCTAGTGGACCTATGAGAGTGGGACTGCCATGGAGACCCCAGAACTGTATAACTACCAGAGTGGATAGCCAGCCTGGGGGAGCCAAAGTATGTATTGAGACAGGGAAGTCTATAGGAGCAGAGATGTCCAAGCATATGGGGACCCAATCCCCACACCAGCGTGCAGAGAAGGTCAAACATGGAGTCAAAATATATGATTCACTAGCTTTGAGATTTAATGCCTGCCCTGCTGGTCCTTCAGACTTGCTTGGGATCTGTTACATGTGCTGCCTCTTTCTTTTGGCCTGTTTCTCCCTTTTTGAATGGGAATATGTACCCCATGCTTGTCTCACCATTGTATCTTGGAGGTAGATAACTTGTTTTTAATTTACAGATGAGACTTTGAACTTCAGACTTTTGAGTTGAAACAAGTTAAGACTTTGGGGATGAAATGAATGCATTTATATGTGAAAAAGACATGAGTTTTGGGGGGCCAGGGTGGAATGCCTAGGGTTGATTGTCCCCCCAAAACTTAATCCCTACTATTATTGTTAAGAGGGTAGGAAATCCTATTATGGTAATTGAAAGGCAGAGCCTTAAAGACGTAATTAGATTGTAGAACCATGCCATAGTGAATGGATTAATAATGGTGGTCAGGGGTGTGGTTCTGAGGGCTTTAAAATGGGTTTATGAAGACTCTGTCCCTCTCTCTACTCCACCATCTGGCAGTGTGAAAAAATTGCATCACTGTGGCCACCACCAAGACCTTCACCAAATGTGTTCCCTGGATTTTGGACTTCTCAGCATCTGAAACTGTAAGCAATAAAATTTGTTTTCTTACAAAGTACCCAGTTTTAGGTATTTTGTTATAAGCAACAGAAATGGACTGATATGTGTACATACTCTTCCTTACCCAGAAGTGGGACTAACAGGCAGAACTTCTTATTTATCTGGCTCCACCCAGAGCAAAGGTCTAGAAAGGTAGGCATATGAGGGTACTTCAGAAAGTTCATGGAAAGATTACTATTATCTTTTAATTCTACTTTTT
>NW_007791884.1:0-1806 GCF_000696425.1 Galeopterus variegatus
CCAGGGCCCCGTCAGTCCTCTTCCTCTTCAGCCAGTCCCACCAGGGGTGTTTGTGGTGCCCAGGATGGCTGGGGCTTGTTAGACCAATCTCCCCTTCGGGTGAGTGGGCAGTCCGAGCCCCAATGTCCCATTTTTTGGCACTTAGGGCATGACTTGGTGGGTGTTCTGGGCGAGGGGCAGGCCCGCGACCAATGGCCCTCTTTGCCACATTTAAAGCAAGCCCCAGGGGGAATATTGAAGGCGGAGGGCCCAGAAGGGTGTTTGGAAGGCTATGTAATTATTTGGGCCAACATTTGGAGGTTGGCCAAATCAGCCTTTTGTTTGCACCATTCCTTTTCCTGTTCCTTTTCCTCTTCTCTATTATGAAAGACCTTGAAGGCCACCGATAAGATTTCAGTCTGGGGAGTAGCAGGGCCCTGCTCTCGTTTCTTTAATTTAGCCTTAATGTTGGGGTAGGATTGGGCCAAAAAGTATGTCATGAGGACATGGCATCCCTCTTCTGATGAGGGATCTAGGTTGGTGTATTGTTGGAAAGCCTGAGTTAGTCGATTGAGGAACTCAGGTGGAGTTTCTTCCTTTTTTTGGAGAACATCTTGGACCCTTTGGAAATTAACAACTTTGTGGGCAGCCTTTTTAAGACCGGCCAGGAGGCAGGAACTAAAGTGATCCCTGGCCTGGATTCCTCGCTTTCAGAGAGGAGGGCTAGTAGGAAAGGGGTTGTAGGAGATGGGGGAAATATAGAAATGGAGACATGTAGCCGAGCGATAATGTCTCAACCCAATAAGGGAATTGGGCATTGAGGCGTAACTAAAAATGAGTGGGAAAAGGGGGAAGACGTGCCTTCAATACAACAGGTTAATGGAGGCGTCTTCCAGGGATATATACGTTTTCCTCCTACCCCGACTATAGGAGACGTGTTAAGTGTGGTTGGGCCCCAAAACTCCCTCAAGAACGAAAAGGTGGCTCCTGTGTCTAGGAGGAAGGAAACAGGCCGGCCATCCACAATAATAGTTACCCTGGGCTTGCTCTTTGTGATGGTCATGGTCGGGAAGAACCCAGGGCCCCGTCAGTCCTCTTCCTCTTCAGCCAGTCCCACCAGGGGTGTTTGTGGTGCCCAGGATGGCTGGGGCTTGTTAGACCAATCTCCCCTTCGGGTGAGTGGGCAGTCCGAGCCCCAATGTCCCATTTTTTGGCACTTAGGGCATGACTTGGTGGGTGTTCTGGGCGAGGGGCAGGCCCGCGACCAATGGCCCTCTTTGCCACATTTAAAGCAAGCCCCAGGGGGAATATTGAAGGCGGAGGGCCCAGAAGGGTGTTTGGAAGGCTATGTAATTATTTGGGCCAACATTTGGAGGTTGGCCAAATCAGCCTTTTGTTTGCACCATTCCTTTTCCTGTTCCTTTTCCTCTTCTCTATTATGAAAGACCTTGAAGGCCACCGATAAGATTTCAGTCTGGGGAGTAGCAGGGCCCTGCTCTCGTTTCTTTAATTTAGCCTTAATGTTGGGGTAGGATTGGGCCAAAAAGTATGTCATGAGGACATGGCATCCCTCTTCTGATGAGGGATCTAGGTTGGTGTATTGTTGGAAAGCCTGAGTTAGTCGATTGAGGAACTCAGGTGGAGTTTCTTCCTTTTATTGGAGAACATCTTGGACCCTTTGGAAATTAACAACTTTGTGGGCAGCCTTTTTAAGACCGTCCAGGAGGCAGGAACTAAAGTGATCCCTGGCCTGGATTCCCTGTGGCGTGTTGTACTCCCAATGTGGATCATGTTCGGGGACTGCCTGGGGGCCAATGGGGAGAGCAG
>NW_007791885.1:0-395 GCF_000696425.1 Galeopterus variegatus
ATGAAAATTAATCAGTTCTTTCTCATATTATGTTGCCAGATACAAAAGGCCACATAACATAACTGTACTGATAGGAACAACCCATGATAGGTAAATTCACACACACAGAAAATGGAGTGGTTGTCAGCGACTGGGAGAGGCGGGATGGGGAGTGACAGTTCAATGGCTACAGAATAGATGAAGCTGTTTGGTCACTAGACGGTGGTAAGCATTGCACCATATTAAAAATGTACTTAATGAAACTGAATTGTAATTTTGAAAATATTAAAAACACTTTATTTTAAACAAGGGATATTATTGAAAATAAAAGATGAAAAAAATTGAGGAGATGCAGGACACAGACAAAAATGAGGAGAAGCACAGCATCAAGGAAGGGGAAGAACAGATCTGGAGTG
>NW_007791885.1:1209-1806 GCF_000696425.1 Galeopterus variegatus
AAAACAAGGAGAAGCACAGCGGTAAGGAAGGGGAAGAACAGATCTGGAGTGGGGACTGGTGAGGGTGTTTGTGGAAGCTCTGGAGCCAGGGCTCCCCTGGGTGCTGGTGATTCTTCTAATTCTTTTGATGTTTCAGTATCAGTTATGTCCGCTTGCTCTGGCTCTATCTCTGCATCTTGCTCTTGCTTTTTCTTCTGCTCTTGCTCGTTCTCTGGCTTGGGCTCGTTCTCTGGCTCGGTCTAAAGCTCAGGCTCGGGCTCCGGCTCGGGCTCGGGCTCGGGATCTTGCTCTTCCTCTGGGTCTGGCTCAGGATCTTGCTCCTGCTCTAACTCTAGCTCTGGTTTCACCTCTGGATTTTGCTCTCACTCTGCCTCTGGCAGGGAGGTGGAGCTGGAGCTGGAGCTGGACCTGAAGATGATGTTAGCTCTTGGGACACTTGTTCAGCCTGGGCAGAAGCTGGGGCTGGAGAGACAACAATTGAAAATATCAACATGGGTTTCTATGTCTCTTCCAATGACACTGTCTTTCTGAGAAGCCGAAGTCCAGAGACCCAGCCTCAGGAAATCTACCCACACTGCAGAACACTGTATGATTGTT
>NW_007791886.1:0-1806 GCF_000696425.1 Galeopterus variegatus
CCTGAGCCCCACCCCAGACCAGCTGGATCAGAATCTCTGAAGGTTAAAAAAGCCATTCCTGTCAGTGATTCTTATGACTGGTAAAGTGTGAGAACACTGTCCTGTCCCCCAAAAGTCCAGTAACACCAGGCAATGGCCTAAGATTAGTCACCACCAGAGCACATGTCCAGTGATTCTTATGACTGGTAAAGTGTGAGAACACTGTCCTATCCCCCAAAAGTCCAGTAACACCAGGCAATGGCCCAAGATTAGTCACCACCAGAGCACATGTGACATAGGAAGCTGATGCCTGGGGGTTAGGGACATGGATATCTGGAGATGCATTGCCTGGGTTTGAAACCTGGCTCTGCCACATACTACCTCTGTCACCTTGGGCAAGTCACTATGCCCACTGTGCCTCAGTTTCCTTGCCTGAAAAATTGGTGTTAAAATAGTACCTATGCGTACAGTTCTGGGGGATTCAATGAGTTAAATGTGTAAAGAGTTTAGAACAGTGCCTGCCACAATAAATGACACAGGAAGAAAAGAATACTTGATAATTCCCTGCAGGAGGAGGTCAAAGGGCAGAGTTCCGAAGGATTTGGATAAAGAGAGAAGAGATCAAATAACTAGCTCTTTCTTTAGTTTCTAAGCTGGTTTTTATGTCACTGTTTGTTATTCCTCGGGAAATGTCACCAAGAGCAAGTCACTGCAGTCGATACAGGTCATGAATCACTCTGCAGGGCTGAATTACAGACAAAGGGCAGCATCTCCAGGACGCTGGGGTGAGCAACGTGAAGGTTAGTCCTGCTCAAGCCGCTGACGCCTTTCCCAAAGTGAGCCGTGTGTGCTTCCAATGGCCACCAGGGGGAGACAAACAGGGCTTCGTTGACCTGAACAAAGAGTGAAAAGTATTCTTCAGTTTCTGGATGATTTAGACCATTTCCACTGCTTTGTTTTCATTCAGGCTATTTCCCCTCTTAGAATGGCCCCTATTTAACCTGTTAACCCATTATCAACCTCCCACCTGACTTCTTCATGGTTAAACTAACTCCAGCCAGACACTGTGCTAGGGGCCATGGGCAATAAAAAGAAACAGGCATCACCCTTCCCCTGCAGGGCAAGGGCATCTAAGGAGTGCCTGCTGTGTGCCAGGATCTATGCTGGCACCTAATATAAGTTGTCTCATTTAATCCTTACAACAACTATGAAATAATCATTGTTCAAGGATCAGTTCAAGAGGAATAATATTTATGGCCCCATTATTAAGTGCCAGGCACTGTGCTAAGCGTTCTTTATATGGATTAGTTCATAATTCTCAGAACTACCCAATGAACAGGCATTATCATCATCTTCATTTCTTAGCAGAAGAGACTGAGGCTTAATAAAATTAAATAACTTACCCATACCCAATAACACAAAGCTAATAAGGGCCATAGAATTCAGACATGAGCTTAAGGAGTCTTGTTGTAGGACCAAAGCCCCCACCCTGGCCACCTCACTGGTCCTTTCACAAAGTCTCTGACCTCGCCCACACCATGCTGTCCCTCCTCTGAATTCTGGTTGCATTTACAGCCAAGCTCATAGGGATTCGTACTTATTTTTTTTCACACACACAACCAAATTCCACTCCCCAATCCTAACCTCGGCCCTACCACCTTTCAGGTAAAGAGCAAGTTTCTTGAAGGCAGTGATGCTATCTCATCCTTCTTTCTATGCAGCTACCCCTTACTGAGCACCTACCATGTCTAGCATCATGGAGGGTACTTTCATTCTTCAGGTTTACTGTCTATTAATCTCCACGGTGACACCAGGAAGTAAATATTA
>NW_007791887.1:0-1806 GCF_000696425.1 Galeopterus variegatus
TTCAGTGCAGCAGAACTGCAGGAGACACAGAAGGAAAGACTCATTTCCAGGCTAGAATTTCCACACAAAACAGTGGCATTTGTTATGACCCCACATGACCCAAAAGTGACTAAAATGGTCAGTACTTAAAATCCAGTGTGCACAAAAAGTTTTTTCCAGTATAAGAAAAAACAATAAGGAAGCAATTTAGCTCAGATACTTTGTTCACATTCCCATCCCTGTAGGAAGTTTTCCCCAACCTGAGAAGTAACCACAGGATAGCAAATTAGTTCCAGTGCAGTTTTTAAGCAGTGGTAGTTGCTATGAATTGATCACAGAACTATAAAGCTATAAAACATTGGTAATAGAAATTGAAGAAAGCAGAAATAAACAGAAAAATAGCCTTTCATAGGTTGGAAGAATTAATATCATCAAAATGTCCATATCGCCCAAAGCAATCTACAGATTCAAGGCAATCCCTATCAAAATTCTAATGACATTCTTCAAAGAGATAGATAAACAATCTTAAAATTTATATGGAACCACAAAAGACTCTGTCGAGCCAGAGCAATCTAAAACAAAAAGAACAAAGTTGGAAACATCACACTACCTGACTTCAAAATATACTATAAAGCTACAGTAACCAAAACGGCATGGTACTGGCATAAAAACAGACAAATTGACCAGTGGAACAGAATACAGAACCCACAAACAAAACTAGATATTTACAGCCAACTGATTTTTGACAAAGGTGCCAACAATACACACTGAAGAAAGGATGGCCTCTTCAATAAATGGTGCTGGGAAAACTGGATAACCACATGCAGAAGACTGAAACTAGACCCTTGTCCCTCACTATACACAAAAATCAACTCAAAATGAATTAAAGACCTAAATTAAGACCAGAAACTATGAAACTACTAGAAAAAAACATAGGGCAAATTTGACATGAAATGAGAGTGGGCAGCACATTTTTGAGCAAGACTACAAAGGCACAGGCAACAAACAAAAGCAAAAATAGACAAATGGGACTATATCAAACAAAAGCTTCTGCACAGTAAAGGAACATAATCAATACAGTAAACAGACAACCTATAGAATGGGAGAAAGTGTTTGCAAAGTACACAACAGATAAGGGGGTAATATCCAGAATACATAAGGAACTCAAACAAGTCAGCAGCAAAGAAAATAAATAATTTAAAAAAGAGAAAAGGACCTGAACAGACATTTCTCAAAAGAAGACATACAAAGGGCAAACAGGAACATGAAAAAGTGCTCAACATCACTGATCACCAGGGAAATGCAAATCAAAACCACACTGAGATATCAACTCACCACAGTTAGACTGGATAGTATCAAAAAGACAGAAAATAACAAATGCTGGAGGGGATGCAAAGAAAAGGGAACCCTCCTACATTGTTGGTGTGAATGTAAATTTGTACAGCCATTGTAGACAACAGTATGGAGTTTCCTAAGAGAATTAAAAACCGAACTACCTTATGACCCAGCAATTCCACTACTGGGTATAAACCCAAAGGAAAGGAAATCAATATATTGAAGAGACAACTGCACTCCCAATATTCACTGCAACACTATTCACAATAGCCAAGAGATGGAATCAACCTAAATTCCCATTAACGGATGGATTAAAAACAAAACAAAACAAAACACTATGGTATATATACACAATGGATTACTATTCTGCTATTAAAATAAAATAAAATATTGTCATTTACAGTGACATGGATGGAACTGGAGATCATCATGTTAAGTAAGCTAGGCACAGAAAGACAAATACTGCATATGTGGAAACTAAAAAAAAAAAAA
>NW_007791888.1:0-1806 GCF_000696425.1 Galeopterus variegatus
TAGATGTCTGTGGCTTACTTATGTTGTCACAAGGAGCTTTAATGAGCTGAGAAACAGAGAAATACAGAGAGGCAGAGAGAGACAGAGACAGTGACAGAGAGACAGAGGGGGAGGAAGAAGGAAAGAAAGGAAGGAATGGAAGAAAGAAGGAAGGGAAGGAGGGAGGAAGGGAGAGGAGAAGAGGAGAGGAGAGAAGAGGAAAGAAAAATGATAAAACAATCTAGGGAGATGCCTAGATAACTGCTATAGATTGATGTTTGTGTCTTAAAATTTATATGTTTAAGCCCTGACCCCCAAAATGATTGTATTTGGAGATGGGGCCTTTGGGAGGTAATTAGGTTTAGAGGTCACAAGAGTGGGGCCCTCATGATGGGACCAGTGCCCCTATAAGAAGAAACAACAGAGAACTTGCTCTCCCTCTCTCTGCCATCTGAAGACACAGGGAGAAGGTGGCTGTCTGCAAGTTAGGAAGAGAGCCCTAACCAGAACCTGACCATGCTGTCACCCTGACCTCAGACTTCCAAACTCCAGAACTCTGAGAGAATGTTTTTTAAATCACCCAGTTTATGGTATTTAGTTATAGCAACCTGAGCAGACTAATATAATAACCCATTAAGTTTCTCAGTTGCCTGGTGATATAGATTTTCACATCATCTTCTAAGATATGTGTCAAACAACATGTTGCCTTCCAAATCAAATATCTTTAGATTTAAAATTCAAATAACTTTTTTGTTATTTGTGTATAGTAAAGAAGTCTTTTTAGACAGGGTTAAATACACCACAAGATACAAGTTAAATTGTTGGAATGCTAACATTTGAAAAGTATTTTCCATATATAGTTATGTCAGATATTTGGAAATTCATGCTAAGATGTTTTTTTTCCCTGCTGGGCTCAATTTCAGAATCAAACACTATCATAAAGTAACACATCTTTTTGTACCATTGAGAATCACAGCATAACAATTTCTAACTGAGGTTGGAAAAGCACAATACACCAACCTATGACTTTCTTTCCAGCCCTGTATATCTGACTTTTGAGAGTGTCTGTAAACTGATGCTAAGTGTCTGCAAGGAAAGAAACACTGAGTGACAGGTGATTAATTCAGTCTTGATCTCAGGCTGCGTCCTAGCCTACTGAATCTATGAGTGTCTGAGCTCTACTTCAACTGATAGTACGAACAAAACTAGTGAGTGCTTCCAAAAAGGTCTGCAGTTTATTCACAAGTTGAGAGTCATTTGCACTAATCAAAGAACACCCTAAAAATGTAAATGCTACAACGGTCTTTTGCCTTCTCTATAATTAGAAAAGGAAACTCAAAAGATATTGAGAAACTGCCAAATACTATGAGCAGTAAATTCCAGATGTCACTGGGACATAGTCCCTGCCTTCACAGAACCTGTTTGAATCTAGCAGAAAGGCAATCACATGAACATGAACCTTGTAAGCACAATTCAAGTTCTACTAGAAAAAGAAGAAGCTAATTCCAAAGAAGAGATTGGGAAAGGATTTACACAGGAGATAATTGTTTTGGTCTTGAGAATGCAAGAAAGACACCTTCATAAAATGTCAATGACCATTCTTTAGCACTTTGATTCTATTAGGTGGCTACTTTTTTGCTTCACAAAGTTAAAGGAAAATTAGACAAGAGTGAATGAGATGAAAGAGTGCGATTCCACCAGTGAAGCTATTTATATCCTCTTTATCTGTGGTTGCAACTAATCTTTATAATAATAGGTAGCATTTGTTGATCTCACTTTATGTCAAGCATAATTTTAAACATTTGCTGTACAATTCATTTCATCTTT
>NW_007791889.1:0-1806 GCF_000696425.1 Galeopterus variegatus
GAAAAGACCTCATAATAGACAAGGCATTGGGTAGAATCCTCAGGAGAGTATTGTAATAGTGTGGATAGATCATCCCTATATTAAGGGCTGCCCTGTAATGGCCCTAAGAAATCTCAAAAACAAGATTTGAAAAAGTACAACTGACTGTATACCAGAACAAAATACAATACTATTTAAAAGGATACTACAAAACTGAGCAAACAAGAGAAAATTCACAATGTTCAGCGTCCATTGAAAATTACTGTACATACAAGGAAGCATGAAACTATGACCCATAATCAAGACAAAAACTAATCAATACAGACACAGAAATGATAGAGATGATGAAACCAGCAGACAAGCGTGGTAAAACAGCCAGTATAAATAAGTCCCATATTTTTAAGAAGGTAGGAGAAAACATGAGCATGATGAGAAAAGAAATAGAAAAAGTATAAAAATGACCCAAATGGAATTTCTGGAGATAAAAAGCACAATATCTGAAATGAAAAATATACGGAATGAGATTAACATCAGATTAGACACCGCAAAAGAAAAATCAGTAGAAATCATCTAAAATAAAGCCTGGAGGAGAAAAAGGAATTGAAAACAAAAAAGGAAAGAAAGAAAAGACAAAAAGAGCATCAGTGACCTGTGGACCAACATTAAGCCTTGTAATACACGTGTAATTGGAGGGATATTCAACAATATGACAAGGCAAGTCAATGGGAAAAGAATAATTTTTTTGACAAATGGTGCTGGAACAATTGGATAACCACATGCAAAAAAAGAAACTCAACTCTTATCTCACACCACTTACAAAAAGTAACCCCAAATGGTTCCTAGACCTAAATGTAAGAACTAAATGAATAAAATTTCTATTAGAAAACATAGGAGAAAATCTTGGTAACCTTGGGTCAGGCAAATATTTCTTAGATAGGATACAAAAACATTTCCCCCCAGAAAACATAAATGGAAAAAATTGGTAGATTGGAGATTATCAAAATTAAAATTTCCTCTTTCAAAACATATTGAAAAGGGGCCAGAAACTGGGAAAAATATTTGCAAAAAAAAAAAAAAAATCTGACAAAGAACTTGTATCCAGAATATATTAAAAAATACTCTAACAACTCAATAATAAGGCAAACAACCCTAGAAGAGAATGGGTCAAAGATTCGAGTAGACACTCACCAAAGGAAATAGATAAATGGCAGATAAGTACATGAAAAGGTGGCCAGCAACACTGGTCACTGGGGAAATGCAAATTATAACCACAATACTTTTTTTGCATATGGTTATCCAATTTTTCCAGCACTACACATCCACTAGAATGACTAAAATAAGCTAGACCGTCAATACCAAGTTTAGGTGAGAATGTAGAACAACTGAAACTCTCATATAGTGCTGGTGAAAAGGACTCTTTGGCAAGTAGTTTGACAGTTAAACTATTCTTATAAAGTTAAACATACTCTTATTATATATTTATTATATATCATCCAGCAGTCCCACTCTTAGTTACCCAAGAGAAGTGGGAATGATGTTTATACAAAGAATTATACTTGTATTTTTATACTGGTTTTATTCATAATAGCTCCAAACTGGAAAGTTCTAAAATGTCTATCAATTAGTGAATGGATATTAAGCTGTGGTGTATTCACATCCAAAGGAATGCTACTCAGTAATAAAAAGGAATTTACTATTGATGGACACAACAGCATGGATGACTCTCAAAAGCATAACTCTGAGTGAAGGAAGTCAGAGACAAAACGTTATATACTGTATGATTCCATTGATATGAAATTCTAGAAGAGGCAAACCTATGTGATAGAA
>NW_007791890.1:0-1806 GCF_000696425.1 Galeopterus variegatus
CTTATTACCAGTGATGTTAATCTGCATCATTTGGTTAATACAGTGATTTCCAGGTTTCTTAAAATAAAGTGTGTTTTTCTTCTCCTGTTGTATTCAATAGAAATGAGCCACTAAGTCTAGCTCACACTGTTATCAGAGGAAAATTTTGCTCCACTTTCTGGAAGGAGAAAAAGCAAGGAATTTGTGTATGTATGTTAAAATCACCACGGTGATTAGCAAATATTATGTGGCAGAAATTTTGAGGCTGTGAAGTTTTCTGTTTCTCCTTAAAATATTACCAACTATTCTAAGCACCCTTCTGTAGATCCTACCAGCAGTAATGATGACTGTGATGTTCTAATGGTGATTTTTCTATTTCCCTTATTCTTTTACATGTATTATTTATGCATTTTCTATAATGAAGGTTTGTTCCTTCTCCTCCATTTATTTATTTATTTAACCATTTAATTACAAAATGTAGTAGGTTGAATGATGGCCTCCCAAAAGGATACATCCATATCCTATACCCAAGAACCTGTGACTGTGACATTGTTTGGAAAATATGCTTTTCAGATGTAGTCATGTTAAGGATCCTTAGATAAAATCATCCTGGATTATCCATGTGGGCCTTGAATCTCATGACATGTTTTTATGAGAGATAGAAAACAGGAGACACGGGGAGAAGCCATGTGAAGACATAGGCAGAGATTGAAATTATGCAGCCACAAGCCAAGGTAAATCTGTAGCTAATAGAATCTGGAGGAAGCAAGAAAAGATTCTTCGCTAGAGATTTTGGAGGGAGCATGGACCTGCTGACACCTTGATCTGAGAATCTAGACTTCAAAACTGTGAGAAAATGAGGTTCTGTTGTTTTAAGCCTCCCAATTTGTGGTAATCTATTGTGCCAGCCCTAGAAAACTAATGCAGTTAGTACGGAATATGGATATTTATTTTATTAATTGGGTTATATTACAAAATTAACATAATTTGTTTTATGGCTGAAATTGTTGCAGTTTTGGCCTTTGGAAGCTTTTGCATGTTCACTTCTGCACCTTTAAAAAAAATAAATAAATAACTTCATATGTTGGAATAAATTAAGAATTCTAAGTTACAAAAGCAGTATATAGAGTGCCCATGTACCATTTACTCAGATTCTCTTAAAGATAATGAGATAGGAGGTGCTTAGTTTCCATGGGTTCAGGTTTCAGGATACCTCTGGGTTAAACAAATCACTCCCCAAGGTCTCAGTCCCCTTCTGTAGGCCCTTCCCTAGAGGAGAGTTATTGTTGCTTATTGTACCGATTTTACAGGGGAAACAAGACCTTGGGAGGCTGACTTATGCAAATCCAGTGGCTGGACTTGCTCAGTAGAAAGGGTTATATAACTCTAATTGCTGAGCATGCACAGTAGAGTGAAGTTTAATCCTTTGAGTGACCTTCCTCTGGAGTTTCTAGAGAGCACAGATTATTTTTGAAAGAGTTCAGGGCATGTGATAGAATTTGACCAATAAACATGCCCTAAAAAGAGACCAACCAAGCATGTGCAAGATGATGTTACATAACTGGGAACCACCCTCTTATGTGAACATTCATTAGATAACATGAATATGTATTAGACAGTGGAACTATAAAAGTGGAATCCCAGTAGGAGGCAGGGTTGCTGCTCACTTCCCTGGAGCTAACCCACACTTCACCAGCTACGGTATATAAGCGTTTCTTTTGTATCAAACCTACTTTTAGCAAGTAGCTGCTCACTCTCTTGAGCCCGCGTGTACTTTGTACAAAACTTTAAGTGTGTATTTTTGATTTTTTTATTAAACTTAGTGCA
>NW_007791891.1:0-1806 GCF_000696425.1 Galeopterus variegatus
TCTGATTTATGGAGCATTTTAAAAGTGAAAAAAATTAGAGGAAAACTAGCAAAAATTTTAAAATCTTGTTGTTTAAAAGTAAGCTTCAGATTACACTATAAAATAAGCTTCAAATGCTATGCTTTTTCTAGATGTACACCTCAAAACTCTATTTTAGTTGATTTTTATGTGGCGTTTCATATTTCCTGCTTTTAAAAAAAAATGTTCTTTGGGAGATATTGGCACATTTCTTTTGTGCAAGACCCCTGCAAGTGTGTTTAAAGAAAAAGAAGAAAACAACTCTGACAGGTTAATGTGCTAGCATTTCAAAAAAATGTTCTTTGGGAGATATTGGCACATTTCTTTTGTGCAAGACCTCTGCAAGTGTGTTTAAAGAAAAAGAAGAAAACAACTCTGACAGGTTAATGTGCTAGCATTTCAGTGTTAAAAATAGAGGCTCAAATTTCAACTGTTTGGTGTTAGGAGGTCATTTATCCACTTCACAAAGATAGTAAAACATTGGTAGTTTTGTGTGAAATAAATGACATTATTGTAGAACACAAAGAAGACATACATATTCCGCAGAATAAATCCTTTGTGTGGGTCTTTTCAAATGGTGCTGCAGTGTCGTTTATACAGAAATGATTTTTTTGACATTTTCCACCTCTTTTCTACAATGATAAATTCTGAAGTTTTTCTGAAGATGCCCCTATATATTTCAAATCTATTTCAAAATTTACATAATTGGGATGAAATAAAGGAGTCTAACTTTCCCATCATGTTTCTAGTAGTTACATTAAAACATAGTGTGTTTTACTGTTTTCCAAACATATTGCAGCCTTCATGCAAGTGCATTTCTTTCCTCAAAGAGCTTCCAATACTTTTATTACTAATTATGCCACTCTTATATATTCTGATTAGTTCAGGTTGAATATTTTGCTACAAGTTCTATTAGCTTCAACTAGTGATATATAAACTGGTGCAAAAAGTTGTTATGGAAAATATTCACTTTAATTTATTCTTTTCTGAAGAATATTTCATTTTTAAGTATCAATTTCAGCTTCAGATGAAGACCAGAAGTTTTTATTACAATTCATACAACTTTTCTCCTCTGAATCTAGAATTTCCAAATTAAATTGTTAAGTTCTAAATAAATTACATGGCAGAAGACAAGCATTTAGAGTTAAGCGTGTCAAGTATCTGCAAGAAAGTCTGAAAAGGAAAGTGATAGCAATTAGAAAAAAACTACCTATAGTCAAGTTTCAGAGCATAATGCATCTCTTTTTGGTTAAAAAAATAACAATGACACAAGTGGATATAGAGGGCATTTTCCTGCTGTAAGGAAAATTATGATGGAGAAAAACAATAAAGTGTTGAACATGTTGTAGAAGTAGCAGAGTTCTATAGCAAAGGATGAGAGGACCCAGAAATGTGGACATCAAAGTATTGAGGGATTCTCCTGATGGGAGAATTAGACATTTCTAACCTGTTGAACTCAAGCATGACCATTTGATTTGCTTTGGCAAGGAAATGTAAGTGAAAATGACATCTGCCACATCTAATCTGAAGGTTTAAAAAACCAGCATGTGGATTACTGCAGTTTCTTTTCATTGACTCTGCAATTCTGGAAGCATGTGCTGTGATGGAGCCTTCAGGAGCCTGGATTCACGTATTACTGTGATGAGCAAAACCTCCTTGCTTGCCCATGATAAAGTAGCATGTGTAAGAAATAAATTTTGTTATTGTAAATATGTTAAAATTTTAGTTTGCTTTTACTGTACCATAACTTATGCTATCCTGACTGGTACACTAAGCCATGTGGCCCAT
>NW_007791892.1:0-1806 GCF_000696425.1 Galeopterus variegatus
GCTTGGGAGTGTGGCAGCGCTCCCGCCGAGGGTTCAGATCCCATGTGGAGACCGGTTCCTGTTCACTGGCTGAGCGTGGTGCGGGTGCAACACCGAGGCTTGCGATCCCGTTGCTGGTCCCCAGTACAGGCGCGACACCGAGGGTTGCGATCCCGTTACTAGTCAGTAAAAAAGACAAAAAGGGGAAAAAAAAATAAAAAATGAGGAGCTGGAGGAAGTGTGAGGCCAGGTGTTAGGAAGCTATCAGAGGCTGATGACAGACTCCAGGGTGGAGAGGAGGAGAGTGGAAAAGGTGTTGAGACCATCCCAGGAAAGTTAGGATCAGCAGTAGCAGTGATAGATTTTCCAATATTGTAATGTTATGAAAACTGACATTTTTGGATTATTGGTGTGGCGGCCTTGTACAGGGCTATTTTAGAAGGGAGAAAGACTGAAGACAGCAAGAACATCATAAGCCTTCCTAGGTAATCTTGTTAGGCCCCAAAGTATTTGAAATTATTTCTTAGAAGTAGAAACACAGGATTTGTTTTTTCTAAATCCTGAAGTTAAGAAAAATTAGAAGTATTACCTTATCTGAGAAACCACGGATTCTATGTAAATTCCT
The DNA here is from genome assembly GCF_000696425.1 of Galeopterus variegatus. Lineage (NCBI taxonomy): Eukaryota > Metazoa > Chordata > Mammalia > Dermoptera > Cynocephalidae > Galeopterus > Galeopterus variegatus. The sequence continues at coordinate 605 of NW_007791892.1, forward strand.
TTATTCTCCTGTACTGTGATGGTGGCATTGATCATTTTAGATTCTTATGTAAAGCTGATTTTGCTACAGAGCATTCATTATTTTGTAGTCAAGCTGCTTTTCTGTAAATGTAAAATGAGAGACTTAATGTACATTATTTTTGTTTTGTAGAATATAGCCAGTATAATGCTCTGAACGTTCCACTCCACAATAGGAGACATCAGGTAAAGGATGAAGTACATGTTTTTATCTTCAGCCATGTATGTGTCAAACTTTCCAGAAACAAGAATTAGTTGTTTGGGTCTCTGTGTGGAACACTAAATCATTGTGTTAAATTTTTGCTTTACTTTCTGATACGTTTCTTTAAATTGTGCAACTTTTTATTGAATTTTTAAGTAGTACAGATTTTTGCTTTCTCTCTTGTCTGATAACATTGGAGTTGAATTATGAGATGCACTAATTTTTGAGCTATACTTTTCTTCTAGGTTGGTAGACCTTGCTTGCACTTAAATGGTCTAGGTTAAGGGGAAGAGGTTATTTGCCAAAACTGGTGGCTTCCTACTTAGGAAGGAATATTAAAATCGAAATGGGAACAAATGAATTTAAATTAAGGAATAACCACCCTAGAATTCAAGTGTTCTCTCAGAAAGCAGACTTAATAAAGTTTTTTTTAGAATAATAATTTGATAATTGACTTTAATTGTATACTTTTCATTTTAAAGCTGAAGATGCGGGATATTGCTGGGCAGGCCCTGGCTTTTGTTCAAGATCTTGTGACAGCTCTTCTGAACTTTCACACTTATACAGAACAGAGGATTCAGATTTTTCCTGTTGATTCTGCCATTGACACTATATCTCCATTGAATCAGAAGGTACATTTAACTCAGAATGCCTCTTGTTTGCCCTGAACAAATAGGGAGATGTTAATTATTTTCAGAGCACTTTTGTACATCAGCCAAGTACTATGGAGGATGGGGAAGAAAACCAAAAGTCATAGTCTTTACCCTCAAGACAGAATATGGCAAAAGTGGAGAGTCTTAAGAAATTAAAGAGAAATAGGGAGTTGTTAAAAAGCCTTAGTATGAGTGATATGGCTGGTAAGTGGTATGAGATGATCAGGGAGGGTAGTGTCTAGGGAAGATTCTTTGGGGTGAATCTTTGAATGGGCCTTGAAGAATGAGCAAAATTGGAATAGGAGGAGAGAAGTGGGATAGTTTTTTCCT
>NW_007791893.1:0-1806 GCF_000696425.1 Galeopterus variegatus
GTATCTGTTTCACTATCAACACTGCTCTTATGTATTAATCCACTTAAAACTATTTTATGTTTTGGAAAATCTCCATTCATGACTCTATTCATGACTCTTCTTTTTCCAAATATATCTGACTATTCTTGCCTAGGTATTAACCTAACTAAAATTTACCAAAATTTTTAAAAATGCATGAATTTTTATCATTGTTTAATAAATATACAAATATAGCTTAATTATGATGAAGATTGCCTTCTTTCCAAAATGAAATCCTCCCAATCATGACCTTTGTCTTCTTACGTATGCAAATCTTTTTTTGTATGCCTCAATAAAATTTCTTTTAGCTTTCTTTTTATAAATTTCTTGTAGTTTTCTTTTGTAGGCCCTTTACACTTTTGTTATGTTTATCTGTAGAGAAAGCAAATTTGGGTTTCATTTTGGATGACATCTTTTATTGTCATTTTATTGTTGTTATCTAAAAAAGTATATATTATTCTGTTTTATAAGCAGTTAATTACTGGAGTTTTAATTAATTCTAATAGTTTCAAGATACTAGTATTAACTGGATAAATTTCTGCAGAAAGAAAGCCTGATGCCAACCATAGAAAACATCACTGAATAATAGTATATTCTAGGAACAATATTTCCTCTCTGCTATGCTTCATTATCTTTACCCAGGCAGTTGTGCCAACACTTAACTAAAAACTCTGAATGTTGAGATAATAAAACACAACAAGGTTTTTCCTAGTTTTCAATATTATTCCTCTTTAGCTATCCAGCAAAAGGAAAAGCGATCTAAAATTACTTTTTGTGTTCACAGATAGAACTAGAGGATTTGAACAAGAACATTTAAGAAAGAACTAAATTTCAAGAAGGACTGGGGAGAGTCAGAGGGTGGGAATGGGTTGGAAGTTGTGTGGTCCAAATGAATTAAGTCATTGCTTGAGAACTTAGAGATGGGAAATCTGACTTGGATTAGGTAACTCCTGCGAGCTGGGTTCTCTGGAAGCAGACTAAGATGGAGAGTAACCTGAAAGAAGTTTGTTAGGGATCAGCACAAGTGAAAGGTAAGAAAGGAAGCAGGAATGGCCAAGAGAGTGGCTGGGCTGCCAAGCAGATACAGCAAAGACCTCAGGTAGCTCATGGCAAGCTCTGAGGCTGAGCTGGCCCTTCAGGCTCATTCTGCTGTCGCAAGGGCATGTGCCTTTACACTCCTGTATGGAGGAGTCACTGGATACAGGCTGTTTGCAGGAAAAATGTACGGCTTTGTGCAGGGCAGCTGTATTCAGCTGAGGGAAATTTCTAGAGAGAGGTGACAGCCAAGGGCTTTTACCAGCAATAAGTGTTACACCTGGGGGGATAAGTCAGTCAGTTCTGAAGGGGGGATGTGGCCATGGCATCCAACAGTGTTACCTCTGTGGACTCGTGGAAGGTCAAATAGATACTAAAAGAATGAGTCAGACAGATGGCTTGAAGGTAGAGGCAGATTCTGTAAACCACAGACTATGGATCCAACATTATTTTCTAGCAAATTTCAAAATAAATTATTTAGTAGACATTTCTTAAGCACTTAGAGTGGAAAGTAATAACTGAGAGCCTGAATGTCATATTAAGTCACAACTATTTTCTCTGATTTCTCTGAATCAGATTGCTTAAACTGTGTCAGATAAGAAACTTGGGCATACAAGCTACGGTAACAACCCAACATAAAATAAACCATATTTTTCATTTAAAAAATAAAATATGATAATTATGAGAAAAAATAATTCAAGACCAGAGACAGCTACTGCATTAAATGTTTCTTGTCTAGATTATATATATGCA
>NW_007791894.1:0-1806 GCF_000696425.1 Galeopterus variegatus
TAATAATCATATACATTGTATATTGACAAAATAAAAATTAAAAAAAAAAATAAATAAAAAAAAAATAAAGATTCTATGTTTTTGTGTGGTATTGGTTACAGTGTCTTTTTCATTTCTTATTTTTGTCATTTGGGTGTTCGCTCCTCTTTTTTAAATTAGCCTAGCTAATGGTATGTCTGTTTGTTTATCTTCTCAAAAAACCAACTTTTTGTTTCATCGATCTTTTGTATCATTTTTTTGGGGGTCTCTGTGTCATTTAGTTCTGCTCAGATCTTAATTATTTCTGTCCATCTACTAATTTTGGGATTGGATTGTTCTTGTGTTTCTAATTCTTTGAGGTGTGGCATTAGGTTGTTTATTTGAGATCTTTCTATTCTTTTGATGTAAGCATTTATTCCAATAAGTTTCCCTCTTAGAACTGCTTTTGCAAAATCCCATAAGTTTTGGTATGATGTGTCTTTATGTTCATTAGTTCTGAGAAATTTTTGATTTCTTGCTTAATTTCTTATTGGATCCATATGTCATCAGAAGCATACTGTTTAATTTTCACGTGTTTGTACAGTTTCCAGAGTTTTGCCTGTTATTGATTTCTAGTTTTTATTTTTTGTGGTCTGAGAAGAAAGTTGAAATGATTTCCATTTTTAAAAATTTGTTGAGGCTTGATTTGTGACCTAACATGTGGTTTATCCTGGAGAATGATCCATGTGCTGATGAGAAGAAAGTATATTCTGTAGTTGTTAGTTGAAATGTTCTGTAGAACATTCAGGTCTAATTGTGGTCTAAAGTGTAGTTAAAATACTGTGTTTCTTTGTTGATATATCTAAAATGTGGTTTGAATCCTGTGTTTCTCTGTTGATTTGTTGCCTAGATGATTTTTTTTAACAATGACAAGCTGGGCACTCTTTCCTCATAATGAAAAATGACTGAGGGTAATGTTCTCCCATCAATCTTTGAAGAACATTCCAGTTAATTTATAGTCTTCATTTGGAAAACTAGTTGAAATATCTCCCTCTGCCTTTAGACAGAATGTTTTTATTTTGTTTTTGATTGACATATTATAATTTTACAAATTTATGGTGTACAGAGTGGTTTTTCAATACACGTTTGCTTTGTGTAATGATCAAATCAAGTTATTTAGCGTACCCATCACCTCATACGTTTATCATTTCATTGCAGTGAGAATTTTCTTTTTATATTTTTGATGGTTAAAAAGATATTTAATGAAATTCAGTCATTATTCTTGATTTTATAAGCTTTAAAAAATTCAGAATAAGAATGTAAGACAGAGTAACAGTCTCATACCAAAAGCCATTGCCTTTATAAGTCAATGAGAGTCAGCCTCATTGAAGAAAGGGTACAGTCATCATTCTCCTTTGGCATTGCTCTATTTGAAATGTACATACAATACTGTAAATCATAGTCACCCTACTGTGCCATAGAACACCAGAACTTATTCCTCCTATTTAACTGTAATTTTCCACCCGTTGACCAACCTCTCCCCATTTCATACTCTCAGCCTACGGTAACCACTATTTTACTCTCTACTTCTATAAGATCAATGTTTTCAGATTCCATGTATAAGTGAAGTCATGCAGTATTTTCCTTTCTGTGCCTGACTTATTTCACTTAACATAATGTTTTCCACATTCATCCATGTTTCCACAAATGGCTGGATTTTATTCTTTTATTATGGCTGAAAAGCATTCCATTGTGCATATTATTATATACCACACATTCTTTATCCATTTATTCATTCATGGAGACTTAGGTTGATTATTTATCTTGGCAATTGTGCAAGGTGCCACA
>NW_007791895.1:0-737 GCF_000696425.1 Galeopterus variegatus
ATGAGTTTACTTAGATCAATTAGGTTTGTCTGATTAGTTTACTTAGATCGATGAGCTCGGTCTGATTAGTTTACTTAGATCGATGAGCTTGGTGTGATGAGTTTACATAGATGGAAGGGCTTGGTCTGATGAGTTTACTTAGATCGAGTAGCTCTCTCTGATGAGTTTACTTTGATCGATGAGCTCGGTCTGATGAGTTTACTTAGATCGAGTAGCTCTCTCTGATGAGTTTACTTTGATCGATGCCCACGGTCTGATGAGTTAACTCAGATCGATTATCTCGCTCGGATGAATTTAGTTAGATTGATGGGCTTGGTCTAATGAGTTTACTTTGATCGATGAGCTCGGAATTACTTAGATCGATGAGCTCGGTGCGATGAATTTACTTAGGTCGATGAGTTTGGTCTGATGAGTTTACTTAGATGGAGGTGCTTGGTCTGATGAGTTTACTTAGATCGAGTAATTGTCTCTGATGATTTTACTTTGATCGATGCGCTCGGTCTGATGAGTTTACTCATATCGATTATCTCGCTCTGATGAAATTAGTTAGATTGATGTGCTTGGTCTGATGAGTTTACTTTGATAGATGAGCTCGGTCTGATGAGTTTACTTAGATCGATGTGCTTGCTCTGATGTGTTTACTTTGATCGATGTGCTTGGTCTAATGAATTTACTTTGATCGATGAGCTCGGTCTGATGAGTTTTCTTGGATGTATGTGCTTGGTCTAATGAGTTTA
>NW_007791895.1:1463-1806 GCF_000696425.1 Galeopterus variegatus
TTCTAATGAGTTTACTTTGATTGATGAGCTCGGTCTGATGGGTTTACTTTGATCGATGAGCTCGGTCAGCTGAGTTTACTTAGATCAATGTGCTTGGTCTGAGGAGTTTACTTACATCGATAAGCTCAGTCTGATGAGTTTACTTAGATCGATTATCTCCATCTCATGAGTTTACTTTGATCGATGACCTCGGTCTGATGAGTTTACTTTCATTGATGAGCTCGGTCTGATTTGTTTACTTAGATCGATGAGCTTGGTGTGATGATGTTACTTAGATCGAACGGCTTGGTCAGATGAGTTTACTTAGATCAATTTGCTTTCTCTGATGAGTTTACTTAGATAG
>NW_007791896.1:0-1805 GCF_000696425.1 Galeopterus variegatus
TCCGAACCCTCGGCGGGAGCGCCACCACGCTCCCAAGTGGTGCACTGTAGCAGTGCGCCACGGGGCCGGCCCTTATTAATATAATTCTTATAGCATATACTTTTGGGTGGAGTAGACAACAGATTTTTTTACTTAATTGTTTTGATTGCTTGTGTTTACCTCATGTTACCTTTTTGCATTTGTGCAGTGTACATTGAATATATTAACCGAGTGTTTGGAAATGCTGGTTTTAGTTTCAGCTTTGCTAGCGGTGAAGGAAAGTAGGGGTCTTCTATTTGTTGGTGCTGCATACTGTATGTGTGTTGTTTCATTTGATTTCCCCAAATCCTTAAGAGGTTGAATTATCATGTCCCTTTTGGAAATAAGACATGAGGCTTAGAGAGGGTAAGAGCACGGTTTTGAATTGTGGCTGTAAGCCCTTTGGGCTTCAGTTTTCTCAATTATAAAGAAGGAGTAATGATGGTGAAAATAACAATCAGCTCATAATCTTGGTAATGTCACCAAAGGAGTAGAAGCAATCGTGAAAGAATGTCCCCAGTTTTCCCTTTAACAGATCCTGACTTGCATCTGGCAAATAACTACTTTCCCTTCCGTTTTAAACTGTTCTTGGTCCTTTCTGAGGCCACTTCTCTACTTGTGAGTGAGCCCTCATCCTTTTCTTTCTGCAAGCTTCTCCTCTCCTACATCCTTTTTCTCTCTACAGCACACAGATATATTATGTCTAGTATTTAACAAAACAAAACTCGCCTTGACCCTATCTGCATTTCTTTAAGCAAAAGTTATCTAAAGAGCTGTCCATACTCCCTGGCTGTACTTCTCTCTTCTCTTTCTCTCTTGAGCTCAAGCTGGTCAGGTTTCCATCTCTGCTTTTCCTCTGAAACTGTTATATTGAGGGCACTGATGGTTTCCTTGTCACTAAATCCTCTGATCAATCCTCATTTTACACAGCCTCTTAGTAGCATTTGACACAGTTACTCCCATTTATTTCTCTCTTGAAACACTTTCTTCATTTTGCCTCCAATACCCCACACTCCCCTGAGTTCTCCTATTTCATTGACTGCTCTTTTACTGTATCTCTCTCCTTTCTTCAGCCTGGAAATGTTGGAGTAGTCCATCAGTCATTCTTCCTTCCACTAGTTTCTTTTTCATCTACTCATTCTCGAGGAGATCTCATCCAGTCTCAAGATTTGGTATTATCCCAATTGTATATCTCTTGCCCCTGGCATTCTCCTGAATTGCAAACTTATATATCATCCTGCTTACTGTATATTCTATTGGATATCTACTGAATATGTCCAAAACTGAACTCTCAATTCCCACCCCACATCTGTTCCTCTCTTTCACTACCTTTGTAAACACCACCATCATTCATCCAGTTTCAAAGGCATGGAATCATCCTTTCTCTTAAATTCTACATCTAGTTCATCAGTAAGTTCCATTGACATTACTCTCAAAATGTCTAGTGAATCTGACTATTTTCGCATCCCTACTGTTACCACCCTAAGCCAAACCACCATCCTCTCTTGTCCAGACTCTTACAGTAATCTCCTAACTGGTCCTCTTGCTTCTACCTCCTGCCCCCACCTCCATCCCACTCAATGGTGTGTTGGAGCCAACTTATGCTGGCTCGTGAGAGCTGATCCTTTGCATGTCTGCCCAAGTTCATGTTCAGTGACAGCAAGTGGCTTGAAATTGGCTGTGGTAGTAATTTTTATACCACAGAAATCAGCAAACACTACCCGTCCCCCCAGAGCTGGTTGTTTAACATTTACTAGCACACCACTGTCCAAACACCCCCCTTTCCC
>NW_007791897.1:0-1805 GCF_000696425.1 Galeopterus variegatus
CTTATTGACTATATATACCTAAGATTATCACCTCTTCAATTTAAAATCATGTGTTCCTAGTTATCTTATGATAGATATTCCAGTATTTACTCAGAGTACATCTTCAAAGAAAAGAAAGAATATTTCTTTCTCTTAGTAATTACATTAGTAAAATAATTAAAATCAGCTACACTGTGATGATATGATGTCTAGTAGTTCTGAGTTTGTACTGATTGAATTCTAAGCAAGATCCTCCAACTAAAAAATTGTATTCCAAGTGAATATGTTTAACCTAGCATTTTATTATTTTCTACCTACTATCCAAGAGGCTAAATAGTTTACTTTTATTTTTTGGTAGAAAAAAATGTTAAATAAGTCTTAAGACAATTTATTATTCTCCCAGATATTTAAACATAATGTAATGTACAATATATATCAAAATATATAGTACTTTCTAGCTCAGATATGATAACTGTAGGTTACCTTTCAAGAAGAGTTTTCTGTTATATGTCACATTCTTAAATGAACAAAAAAAATTGTTAACTGTGACAAAAAAGTTTATTTGGGTATCTGCATGAGTATTTACATTTGAGAATACTAACATGCTAAAGTGCTCTGTTTACTTAACTTGTAGAGATGTAGTCATGGAAAACTTTCAGCTCAGATTTCTTTTCAGCCACTTACTAGATTTAGTTAAATTACTTGAGACATCTGAGCCCTTGTTAGCTTTATAAGATGGGATGTCCAATAAATGTTATCTGCTGGTATTATTATTATTGTCTTTTGATGCAAACAGCACCTCTCACACTATAAGGAAGATGTGGAATAAGTCCAAGTCTGAGAGAGAGCAGTCTATTCTCAGTATGGAACAAGTTGCAGGAAGGAATTTAGAAAGGGACAAATGAGGTTTCCTAGCTCCTTTTCAGTCCATTTTTATAGCGAAATTTAATTATTGTTTTGAGATTCATTTTAATATAGTTACACTATAGTAAGATGTTAATATGAACGTTAGCCTAAAAGCCAGCTTTGTTTGTGAGACTTAGAAATCATTTCTATTCTAGAGTATGATCACAGTGCAGCACTTGTCAGTTTGCTGGTTGTTTGCCTGCTGTGAAGGTGTGTGGATTAATCACTTGACTTAGAAAGGAGACCTGTGTTTTAGTCTCTGATCTTCCAACTAGTTTTGTGCTACTAAGATGATTTCTAAGATCTTTTTCTGCTCCTAAAGAAAAATTGTATGATGACTTTCAACAAAGATTTTAGGAAATTGGGATCAGCTTTTATTCAAATATTCAAGTGCAATAAAACTTGTCATTCTTGCACATATAGCAACTTTCACAACAACCACTATATTTATTTTAGTTTTGGCTTTGACATCTCTAGCATCCCTACAAATCCTTATCATTTTAGTCATGGGCCTGAACTTGTCTTTACAGAGCCATCTTCTCTGGGGTTGTGAAAGCCTTGACCCAGGTTCTTTTGCCTCTTCCTCAGCAATTTCTCCATCAACCCTTCACTTTATCCTAGGAATTCAAACAAAAGAGAATGCTAATGTTTATAAGACAATATGTCCTAGTCCATTTGCTTTCTCCTGACTAGATTTGACCTTTTATCTCTCCTTCTTCTCCCACCTCCTTATTAGGCTACTGTCTTCATTACCATCTTTCTTCAGATGGGTTATGTATTCTTCCATTTATTCACCTGCTTTTATTAAGCATCTGCTCTATGCTAGGTTATGGGGACCAACAGGGTAAAGAAAATATGATCACTGATCCTGAAGAGCTTCTGGAGTAGTGGAAGAGACAGCCATGTTAAAAAAAAAAAAA
>NW_007791898.1:0-1805 GCF_000696425.1 Galeopterus variegatus
TTTTTTTTATGACAGTGATTTCCTTGTACATTTCCTCTTTCAAGTCCTGTATGTTTTTCCTCGTTTTTGTTTTACTTTTCCTTTTATGTTGGTAAAAATAGTATTTAAAAATAGTTTTATTGCTTATGTAATATGTTCATTAAACAGCATCAGGAAATGCAAAAACAAAGAGAATAAAGGAAGTAATCAGGAGCATTATTACTATCCAAAGAAAACATTTGGAAACATGTGGTTGTATATTATTCTAATTTTTTCTTTAATACAAGGAAAATAACTTTACTACTTAAGCCAAATATCAGCCTATGTAATTTTCTTAATTAGCAGGAAAGATCTAGTAGAATTGTCTCGAATTTCCACCAACAGTATGGCTTTTGAAACTCCGAGGTTCTTCAAATCTCATTTCCAAATACGTTTACATTCTCAGGGATGCCTTGGCCTTCGAACTTCTGGAAAGCATCTGTGCTCACCACTGTACTCCCAATGCTCTTCATTCAGACTTCTGTATCTTCATATTCTAACTTACACCATATCCACCCCCCTTGATGAAAAAAGTTTTCTTAAATTTCGATAAGAGATAAAATCATGCTTACTAAGTAATTTGGAATTCATCAGAATTATACATGAATTTGGGAAGCAGGGTTCTGAGAAGGTTATTAGTTGTCAATAACACAAGTAACTGAGTGGAAGACACCAATGATCTTTTTTTATTCTTCATGATCTGTGATTTTGTTTTTAATTCTCTTGTCTTATGGTCACATAATTTACAAATTTGTGTGTGTGTGTGTGTGTGTGTGTATATATATATATATCTCCTTTACTTTAATCCTTCTTATGAGTTGGCAAAAGCACCGTTACCAATCACACATACACAGTGGTTCTACTGTTTTATATGGTTTTGAATACCTGTTTAAAGACAATCCTCAATTTTAAGTTATCCTGACTTAGACAGTAAAGAATTCAAAAGTAAAGTTTAACTTGGTACTATATCTTCTCACACTGAATTTTAAAAGCCTCCGACCTCATATATTATGTACAAAATGTGGGAAGTGTTACATATTCTTTACTTGATATTATACATAAACTATACTGAAATGCTTTTAAATAAGTAAAAGGCAGCATTTTAGATACAGGAATTTCTGATTGGCACAGTTAAGATAAAAAATGTGAAGTAGACATTGCTACTTTATCTTCAGCCCTTGCATTTAACAAGCTAATGAACACAAACTAAAACACAAATGAGTCTTTCTTAGTTCTGAGACAGTGAAGGGATTTCCCCAGTATTTAAATTTATTCACATGACCAGTTATGCAAATGTAGACATGAAACCAATCTCCAATAGGTTTTGAAATGGCATTCGCTGCCTTTGTGAAAAATTGAACATTACTAATCAAGTCCAATCATCTCTTTAGAAGGGGAAAAGAGTGCTAGCATTTCCTGAACTGGAATTACTATCAAAATTCAAAAAATGAATCATATTCACTTAACCACAAGTCAGTCTTACTTAAATCAAGACTGCCCAATTAATGTATTCTGTCAGTCATTCATTATCTAAATTCTGGTATATGAGGTCAATTAAATTAGCTGGCCTGTTAGCTCACTTGGGAGAGAGTGGGTCTGATAACACCAAAGTCAAGGGTTCAGATCCCTGCACAGGCCAGCTGCCAAAAAAAGAAAAAAAAGATGCACAAAAAGTCATGAGACATTTCTGCTTTGTAATAAATAAGGCAGTGGCCAACTCTTACTTATTAGTGGCTTTTCTGAGATAAGCAATCAACTTTGCCCTTTCTGCCTTCTTTGTAAGGCCA
>NW_007791899.1:0-1805 GCF_000696425.1 Galeopterus variegatus
AGAGATGGTGAGCATTTTTTCAACTACCTGTTAGCCATTTGTATGTCTTCCTTTGAGAAGTGCTTATTCAACTCCTTTTCCCATTTTTTAATTGGGTTACCTGGTTTTTTACTGTTAAGTTGTTTGAATTCCTTGTATATTCTGGATATTAATCCCTTATCAGATGTATAGTTTGAAAATATTTTCTCCCACTCTGTACGTTGTCTTCTCACTCTGTTTCTTTTGCTGTGCAGAAGCTTTTTAGTTTGCTATAATCCCATTTCTTTATTTTTTCTTTTGTTGCTTGTAATTTTGAAGTCTTATTAATAAAGTCTTTGCCCAATCCTACATTCTGAAGTGTTTCCCCTATGTCTTCTTCTAAGAGTTTTGTAGTATCAGGTCTTGTACTTAAGTCTTCAATCCATTTTTGAGTTGATTTTGGTATATAGAAAGATGTATGGGTCCAGTCTCATTCTCCTACACATGGATATTCAGATTTCCAGCACCATTTACTGAAGAGGCTATTCTTTACCCATTGCATGTTCTTGGTGAAGAATAGTTGGCTGTGAGTACCAGGGTTTATTTTCCAATGGTCCATGTGTCAGTTTTATGCCAGTACTATGCTATTTTGGTTACTGTAATTTTCAGTATAGTTTGAAGTCAAGTAGTATAATGCCTCCAGTTTTATTTACTTATTTATTTTTGGCTCAGGATTGCTTTGGCTATTCTGGGTCTTTTGTTATTCCATATGAATTTTAGGATTGTTTTTTCTATTTCTGTGAAGAATGCCATTGGTATTTTGATGAGGATTGTATTAAATCTATGGATTGCTTTGGGTAGTGTGGGCATTTTCACAACATTAATTCTTCCAATCCATGAACAAGGAACATCTTTCCATCTTTTGGTGTCCTCTTTAATTTCTTTCAGCAGTATTTTTCAGTTATCATTGTAGAGATCTTTCACTTATTTGATTAAACTTATTCCTAGGTATTTTACTCTTTTGGTAGCTATTGTAAATGGGCTTGCTTTAATGATTTCTTTTTCTGGTTTTTCCTTGTTGGTGTATAAAAATGCCACTGACTTTTGTGTATTGATTTTGTATCTGTCAACTTTATAGAATGTGTTTATAAGCTCTAGGAGTTTTTTGGTAGTGGTTATGTGTTTTTCTATATTCAGGACCATGTCATCTGTGAACAGTGGCAATTTGACTTCATCTTCTCCAATTTGGAGGCTCTTTATTTCTTTCTTTTGCCTGATTGCTCTGGCTAATACTTCCAATACTATGTTGAATAGGAGTGGTGAGAGTGGGCATCCTTGGCTTCCTGTTTTTAAGGAAAAAGCTTTCAGCTTTTCTCCATTCAGGATGATGTTGGCAGTGGTTTTGTCCTATATGGCTTTTATTGCATTGAGGTACTTTTCTTTTATACTTAATTTGTTGAAAGTCTTTATCATGAAGGGATGCTGAATTTTGTCAAATGCTTTTTCAGCACCTATTGAGATAATCACATAGTTTTGTCCTTGATATTGTTGATGTAGTTTATCACATTTATTGATTCGCCTATATGAACCATCCTTGCATCCCTGCGATGAATCGCACCTGATTATGATATACAATCTTTATGATATGCAGTTTTATTGTCTTTGCTAATATCTTGTTGAGGATTTATGTACCTATGTTCATCAAGGATATTGGCCTGTAACTATCCTTTACTGTTGTGTCTTTGTCTGATTTTGGTATCAGGTTGATGCTGGCCTCATAGAAGGTGTTTGGGAGAATGGCCTCTGTCTCAATTTTTTGGAATAGTTTGAAAAAGATTGGTGTTAAT
>NW_007791900.1:0-1805 GCF_000696425.1 Galeopterus variegatus
CCCAGTCCTTTCCCTGCCTACCCTTAAGAGGTGTCCCCCCACCTAAAATTACGCTTTCTCCAGCTCCCCAGCTCAAAAGTCAATGCTCAGCCAGATGAAACGTGATTCACAGATAGCCTGTCAATTCTCCCAAAAAGTATTCTAATTTTCACTAGGAACTTATCCTTTAAATTCACCTCAATTAAAAATGCTCTGGGCCGGCCCGTGGCTCACTCAGTAGAGTGTGGTGATGATAACACCAAGGCCCCGGGTTCGGATCCCACATAGGGATGGCCGGTTCGCTCACTGGCTGAGCGTGGTGCTGACAACACCAAGTCAAGGGTTAAGATCCCCTTGCTGGTCATCTTTAAAAAAAAAAAAAATGTTCTCAATTGACTATATCATCACATTCAGTACATAACTACAGTGTCCACAGCCATAGAAAAGAAAAGGTTGAGCAAAATTAAGTAGTTTGATTTATTATGATAGCTGACATTTAAATACTCATACATTAACATATTTTGTTCGTCTTCATATAAACCCCATTATATGTGTGTATGTATATTAAAATATAGCTGAAATGTAGAGTGTGTGAGATTAGGGTTCATTTATAAAATTGGTATAATTTCAGTTAGGCTAGTTCATGTGCATAACTATAGGTAAGGGCTGCCTGAGTGTTAAGAAAAGTCTTGAAAAAGCAGATTTTTTTTTTTTTTTTTGACAGCAGCACATGTCTTTATTTAATGGCAGGGACAAACATGGATAAAGCATTTTGTTAATGTATTTCACATTAATACCATTCCTTAAGGTCTTCAGAACATGGATAGAATGGGACAAAAATCACTGAGTACCCGTAGGTACTTCTTTATTAGAAAAGAAATTAACTGTTTTCACATAGACCACAGAAGAAAATTAACTAACTTATCTTGCAATTCTGGAAAAGACCATTAAACTCTATGATAAGGGATTCTTAAGTTTTCGAAGTGTGGGGGATAAAAAGTCATATAAGACAGTGTTTCTCAAATTTGGCTCCTTTCACAGACATAATCTTTGGGGGGAGGGCTGCAAGTTTTCCACGATTCTGTTTTACATTGTTTTACTTCTGCTGGTAATATAAACCAAATTAATATACACTTGTTCAGGATTACCTGGATGGCAATCTTAAATAAGAGTGTTGCTACATGATCACGGAATCTGCACTTGTGCCTCTGATCCATCAGCACCAAATAAAGACCAATCATGCTCAACTTTTCATGCAGTTTCTCAGATTGGGTCCTCATACCCTTCAGGGAATTATTGAACATTTGATATGAGATCTATCAGGTGGCAAGGTCAAGAATGCTGATTCAAAGCAGTGATTCTCAAGGTGGGATAAGTTGGGGTGGGGAGATGTGTGTGGTCTGTGGTTACTGCAGAGCTCCAATCTGCTTTACCCGTGTCACCAGTTTACTGACAAAGACTTGAGGCTCCATTCTTGCTCCTGTGAGCTGTAGCAAATAATCTTGAATCTCATTTGTGTTGTCAGTGGCTGTGATATCGACAATTCCAGAACCCCTTGTTTGAAGGGCAACTGACTGAGGATCTCTTGGATCCTTCTGCAGTAGGGGCAGGTGGACTTGATGAACACAACCACCTTCCCCATCTGGATTTTGCTGTTCACAAACTCGTGAGCCATGCCGACAGGTTGCAGTCTCCCCAGGAGAAATCCTCAATTGCGGCTGCCACTCTATTGCTCGAGGTGTTAAACCCTGAAAAAGCAGATTGTATCAAACTTACATGTAAAAAAGTTGATAGCAAGGCCGGCCCGTGGCTCACTCGGTAGAGTG
>NW_007791901.1:0-1805 GCF_000696425.1 Galeopterus variegatus
CACTTATGAGTGAGGACATGCAGTATTTCTCTTTCTGTGCCTAGCTTATTTCACTTAACATGATGTTGCTGCAAATGGCAGTATTTCACTCTTTATTATGGCAGAGCAGTATACCATTGTGTGTATAAACCACATTTTTCTTATCTAGTCATCTGATGATGGACATTTAGGTTGGTTCCAACTCTTGGCTACTGTAAATAGAGCTGTGATAAACATGGGGGTGCAGGTATCTCTTCAACACAAGGATTTCTATTCCTTTGGGTATATATCCAGCAGTGGCATTGCTGGATCTTATGGCAGTTCTATCTGTAGGTGTCTGAGGAATCTCCATACCATTTTCCATAATGGCTGCATCAATTTACAGTCCCACCAACAGTGCAGGAGGGTTCCCCTTTCTCTGCATCCTCACCAGCATTTGTTATTCTGTCTTTTTGATAACAGCCAGTCTAACTTGGGTGAGATGATATCTCAGTGTGGTTTTGATTTGCATTTTCCTGATGCTGAGTGATGTTGAACATTTTTTGATGTGTCTGTTGGCCATCTATATATCTTCCTTTGAGAAATGCCTATTCACTTCCTTTGTCCATTTTTTAATCAGGTTATTTGGTTTTTTAATGTTAAGTTGTTTGAGTTCCTTTTATATTCTCAATATTAATCCTTTGTTGGATGCATAGTTCGCAAGTATTTTCTCCCACTCTGTAGTTGTCTCTTTGCTCTGTTCATTGTTTCTTTTGCTGTGCAGAAGCTTTTTAGTTTGATATAGTACAATTTGCTTATTTTTTCTTCTGTTGCCTGTGCTTTGGTGTCTTATTCATAAACACTTTGCCCAGTCCAGCTTCCTGAAGTGTTTCCCCTATGTTTGTTTTCTTTTAGGAGTTTTATAGTTTCAGGATGTATATTTAAGTCTGTAATACATTTTGAGTTGATTTGGGTATATGGTGAGGGTTGGGGATATAGTTTCATTCTTCTACATATGGATGTCCAGTTTTCCCAGCACCATTTACTGAAGAGGCATTCTTTTCCCCAATGTCTGTTCATAGTACATTTGTTGAAGATCAGTTGTCTGTAGGTTTGTGGGTTGATTTCTGGGTTCTCTATTCTGTTCCATTGGTCTAAGTATATGTTTTTATGCCAGTACCATGCTGTTTTGGTTACTATACCTTTGTAGTAGAATTTGAAGTCAGATAGTATAATGCCTCTGGCTTTTTTTTTTTTTTTAGCTTAGGATTGCTTTGGCTATTTGGGATCTTTTGTTGTTCCATATGAATGTTAGGATTGTTTTTCCTATTTCTGTGAAGAATGTCATTGGTATTTTGATGGGGATTGCATTGAATCTGTAGATTGCTTTTGGCAATCTGCTTTGGGCAGTATGAACATTTTCACAATGTTAATTCTTCCATTGCAACAGCATGGACTATCTTTCCATCTTTTTGTGTCCTCTTCAATTTCTTTCAAAGTGATTTATAGTACTCATTGTAGAGATCTTTCACCTCCTTAGTTAAATTGATTCGTAAGTATTTTATATTTTTGGTGACTATTGTAAATGGGCTAGCTTTCTTAATTTCTTTTTCTGCTAGTTCATTGTTGGCGTATAGAAACACAACTGATTTTTGCATGTTGTTTTGTATCCTGCAACTTTACTGAATTCATTTATCAACTCTATGAAGTTTTTTTGTAGAATCTTTAGGCTTTTCTCTATATAGGATCTTGTCATCTCTAAACAGTGACAGTTTGACTTTGTCTTTTCCAATCTGGATGCCCTTTATTTCTTTCTCTTGCCTGATTGCTCTGGATAGTACTTCCAA
>NW_007791902.1:0-1804 GCF_000696425.1 Galeopterus variegatus
TGATCTTTGGTGTTCAAAGTCAGCATTCACTAAGTACACTATCAAAATGTTCCTTGGGGGCTGGCCCAGTGGCGCACTGCTACAGTGTGCCGTTTGGGAGCGCAGCAGCACTCCCGCCGAGGGTTCGGATCCCACATACAGACCGGTTCCCGCTCACTGGCTGAGCGAGGTGCGGGTGCGACGCCTAGGGTTGCGATCCCGTTGCTGGTCCCGGTCCGGTACGGGTGCGACACTGAGGGTTGCGATCCGTTGCCAGACATGAAAAAAGACAAAAAAAAAGGGAAAAAAAAATGTTCCTTGGGCATCTTTCATTGACTTGGTCTCTTCTGGGGATGAAGCTGAAGCAATGTGGCGGGAACTTCTATTGGCACCTTGAGTTCTTCTCACTAACAACTGTTTACCATGTGTTCTTTAGAAGCAGGTCACTTAACCAGCCTCCCTGGTTTTCTGTTTGCTTCTCTATGAAAAGGTAGAACCAGGAGCTCTGAGGTCACCTCTGACTCTTGTGCTTAGAGTCCCAGCATGTAGATTGTCAATATTTCACTTTGATAATGAACTGCATACATCGAACTTCCAAGTCTTCACTTGAAAGGACCAGCCTTCTAAAATTGCCTATTTTAAGCAGAAAATCATTGCACAAATCAAACGTAGTATTCCCATAGCTACTACGTACATGGTTTAGTAGGAGGCTAGTTTTACTTAGTTATTCGCGGTGATAGGATACATCGTTGGATGACTTCCCTCTCTGGCTACTCAACATAGCAAGCTGTTTCAGCAAATACCCTCCACATTGCATAACAACAGCTGTTGCTCTGGAAACAAGTTAACGCTTTGCTCTACATAAAATTGTTTCTCTTTCCTTAACAATTTTAAATCAATTATCTATTGATGTAAATAATAGCCTTGGTGTTGGCCATGGGCAGACTTAAAGCAATGAATTTGGGTACTAGGAAAAGCACCTGATAAAAATCAATCAAATGTAAAAATAACTATATTTAAAAGTCACTTTAGTTTGTTGGTGAAGAGCAGTGAATAGTAAAAGAAGAACTGATATTGACTCACTATACCAAAGCTAAAAAGTAAAGTAGTAGAACTTTCCGAATCTTCTCTAATTAACAAATAGATTTTGTTTTAAAGTGCATATTGGTTATGAGGAACACAAAACACAATTTTCTCTATAATGTTATTGCAGTAGATTGAATTATGTCCCCCAATTTCTTTTAAGCTTAATCCCCACTGTAACTGTTGAGGGTGGGAAATCCTATTATAATAATTGAAAGGTGGGGCCTTGAAGAGGTGATTAGATTCTGAGGACTGAGCCCTAGTTCGTGGATGTGGCTCTGAGGGCTTTAAAAGGAGAGCACAAGAAAGTCTCTTTCTCTTTCTGCTCAGCCATTTTCTGCCATGTGAGGCCCTTGCATTGCTGTAAAGCCACCATCAAAGAAGACCCTCACCCTGGACTTTGGACTTCCCAGCCTCTGAAACTATAAGCAATAAATTTCATTTTCTTGCAAATTACCCAGTTCCAGGTATTTTGTTATAAGCAACAGAAGCAAACTAATACAGTTATCAAGAAGTTGATTACAGAGAAAGTTGTAGAAATGGAGACAGCTCACTACAGAGCATGATCTTTGGGTTGAAACACCTAAATCCTCTCAGTTTCCTTGGCTTTCAAAGCAGCAATAAATCCTACCTCACAATGCAGTCATTAAGATTCAAAGGGGTAATACATAAAAAATAAAATAGGTGGGCCAGCACAACAACTGCATGTAATACAAGTCCCATATATGTTCCCATCATTTAA
>NW_007791903.1:0-1804 GCF_000696425.1 Galeopterus variegatus
ACCATGATTTTCTGCAGAAACCTCACCTGTGTCATGGGGGAGAAAGAATTTCAGACTTTGATCACACCAGTAGAGTGCACGTAAAGTTGTTTTCAAACAACTATGAACTACACATACTCATAGAACTATGAGTCTACACGTACACTGCGGCCCTACAAGTAAGGGCTTTGCACATATGCATATTTTCTATAAACAATCACACACCAGTTTGCACAAACTGCAGAGGTATAGACCATGGTCACAGACAGGCTCTGTGCCCTTGCCCAGAAGGTCTCCATACAGCTGTAAGGCTTTAAAGAAACTACAAGACTCAAAAACATTGCCTGACTCAGCACAATGTCACAGGTTCTAAAAAGAGCTGAAACAGTTAGAACATCAAAATTAATTTCTGCAATATCTTTGAGTATGTGAACTGTAATAAGCTCTGCAAAAGCCCCAGGCTCTGTGTGTAAGACTGCAGTCCAACTTCAAAATAAATTGCCTCTGCTTATTAGACTGTAGGGAAAAATAGAGGTTGGGGTGGTGGTCACTGTGACACGAAGTCTCTTTTCCTCCAGGCATGTATGTTCTGATACATATAGAGGCAGTAAGCTATGGCTTATAGAAAGAACACTGGAGATAGTGTGAAAGAACCGAGGTCAGAGATCTGCTCTGTCAGCTATTGACTGTGTGATCTTGGACAAGTCACTGTCTTCTCTGAGTAACAATTTTCTGATCTTTAAAATGAGCATACTTGTTTTCCTGTTAGTATATTAAATTATATTTTGTCTGTGGAAAGCTTATAAAACTGGATGTTTTTTACTGAGTCACCTCCGTAGCTGTGAAATGTGGTGATATCGGTCAGGGAAGGAAGAAAGGTACAAACAGTGCCTCTGAGTGTGATCCCCAGTCTAGCACCATCATCATCATCAGGAACTTGCAAATCTTTGGGCCCCATCACAAACCTACTGAATTAGGAACTCTGGGTTTGAGGACAGCAATGCGTGTTTTAGCATGACCTCCAGCTGATTCAGATTCATACTAATGTTTGTACACCCCTAATAGAAGACATTTTTATTTTCTTCCCATTCTAGTCTTGACTTTCATCATTTCTTCTGCCAGGACCATTAACTTCTCAGTCCCTGCTGATTTCTGCTGCATTCTCCCTGAACACACAGACTTTAACTAAATGTAACTAATATTATCCTCAACTCGCATAGTCAGGCTGTGATGAAAATGACACAGCCGTGCAAGTAGTCTTTACTCCATACGGGGACACTTGAGCCCTCCTCAGTTGTATTAGGTTATCCTCACAATGAATGTACAACTTTTATCACTCTCCAGACCCTGTTTTTCTCTTTCAACTTATTTTTTCTGTATAATTGAGACTACAAAAGTGTCAGGAGCCAACTCCTCACATAGTTATTCCTCTCCTCTATATCTGTCTTATGTCTGCACCCATCTCCCCCTCATTTCCTCCCATCTTGGAGAACATGATGTCGATGTCCCTTCTGCTTTTCAATATGTCCTTTCTCATAGCTGTTTTATCTTTTATTTTACGTAGATATAAGAAAGCTTCCTTCAATTATTTTTAAAACAAACTTACAAATATACAAAAAAGCACACATATATGTGGCGTGGTCCACGCCATGGCAGGATCCTAAAGGAGTCAGCTTGGGCTGCCCTCTCCAAGCTGGGAAGGCCACTGGAGGGAGAGCTGCAGGCAAGGCCGCAGCTACGAGCACTTGCTACAACTGTAAGGGTTCCTGCCTTGGCTTCGTGACTTTTGCCCTCTCTTTCGATATTTTGGTTAGCGTGGCAGTTC
>NW_007791904.1:0-1804 GCF_000696425.1 Galeopterus variegatus
GAACAAGTACTGCAGATTATTTCTACAGCAGCATGTTATGAGAGCTTGTTCTGAAAATTCTACTTGGTTACTCAGAAGTTAATAGTTATAAGTAGAGCTAGTATGTTCGTTTTGAAAGTTATGGAATGTTTCCAAGGTTTTTTTTTCTAGTTAATGTTTAAATGAAGGGTCTGGATTTCCTCATCAATAAAATAAATTCTGATTCTGTTAGTGATTCAGAATAAGAGTATATATTATTCATAAGAGCGGTTTTGAGGAAAAAGCAAGAAGGTTGAGAACTTTTGGAATGCAAAAGTCTGCAAACTTTCTCTGTAAGTGTCCAGATAGTAAATATTTTAGGCTTTGCAGGGCACGTGGCTTCTGTTGCAATGACTCAGCTCTGCCCTTATAGGTTGAAAGCAGCCATAGAGAACATATGAGTGAATTGGCATAGCTGTGTCCCATTAAAATCTTATTTACATAAAGGCGAAGTAGCTAAAGTTGGAGAAAAACAGGTGGCGGGACTTAATTGTTCTATGGGCTGTAGTTTGCTGACCCTTAAACTAGACAATTGCAAGAACCCTGTCCCAAGCCAACGTTCTATAAAGTTTCCAATCCAAGTTTCTGGAAAAGAGTCAGAAATAGTAGGAATGGTAAGTAAAAGTGTTGAGTCAATTGTAGACATGATAGAAAAGGGTAGAAATTCCAGTAGATACCTTTAGTCTTGCTTTTAAGGAAAATCAACTCCCTTATTGAAACAGAATGTCTAGTACAAGGTTTAGCCTTGGAAGGAGATTCTCTAGACAAAGAGGGCATTGACCACTCTTGTTTTGCTCAGTTAATCTTCCCTGTGGCTTTCGGGGATGCACTGTTCTCCCTTTAAAATTCTGGACTAATGCAGGCTCATTTTCTTCCCTTGGTTCTGCTTAGTCTGACTGATATAAACTAGAATTTTAAAGAGGATTTGTCTATATTCTAGAGAACAGAAGGAAAGTGACTAGAGAGTATATAAGAATAAAAACAGGCTTGTAGAGTTCTTGTCTTTGCTTGCTTGTTAGGATTTTGATTTGTTATTTCACTCAGCATAAGTATAATGTTCTCAGGGTTCATCCATGTTGTAGCATGTGTCAGAATTTCCTTACTCTTTAAGGCTAGATAGTATTCCATTGCATATCTGTACCACATTTTTTTGGACCCATTTATCTCTCAACAGACTCATGAGTTGCTTCCACCTTTTGGCTGTTGTAAAATGATACTGCCCTGAGCATGGGTGTACAAATATCTCCTTAAGCCCCTGCTTTCAGTTCTTTGGGGTGTATACCCAGAAGTAGAATTGCCACATGAGTCATTGGATTTAGGGCCCACTCTAACCCAGAATGACCTTATATTAACCAATTATACCTGCAAAAATCGTGTTTCTAAAT
The DNA here is from genome assembly GCF_000696425.1 of Galeopterus variegatus. Taxonomy (NCBI): domain Eukaryota; kingdom Metazoa; phylum Chordata; class Mammalia; order Dermoptera; family Cynocephalidae; genus Galeopterus; species Galeopterus variegatus. Next base: position 1,404 of record NW_007791904.1, read on the forward strand.
AAGGTCATGTTCTGAGGTTAAAAAATAGATGTTTGGTTTTTCCTCCTGGCAGGAGCTCCTAAAACCCTTTGTATTTACTGTATTTTCTGTGCTAGTGAGATGATTTGGTGGTGGGGAGGGCTGGATATTGAGTACAGTCACCATTAGTCATTGATTCAATCTGCCATGCCTTTGTAATGAGACCTCCGTAAAAACCCCTAAACGACGGGGTTCAGGGAACCTTCAAGTTGCTGAACTTGTCCACGTACTGGGAAGGTGGTGTACTCTGACCTTTGGGACCTAGCCCTGTGTTTCTCTTCATCTGGCTGTTCCTTAATAAACCGTGATAGAAAGTATAGTGTTTTTTTTTTTCTTTTTGTCTTTTTTTCGTGACCGGCAACGGATCGCAACCCTCAGTGTCG
>NW_007791905.1:0-1804 GCF_000696425.1 Galeopterus variegatus
GAAGCCCAGCTGGGACTTGACCCCAGGTAGCGGCACCAGAGTTTGCGCACTTAACCCCTACGTGTGATTACTAACTCCTGTATGTGCACTTAACTCCTGTCTGTGATTACTAACAAACACTTACTTTCATTAGCGTGCTGTGCTACTTTTCAAAGTGCTGTCAACCTGTGTCTGTTACAAGTCCCTCCACACTACGGCTATTGAGGAGGTTTCAATCGTTTGAAGGAGACAGAACAAAAAAGATGTTATCACACAGGGCAGCAAATCGTAAGAGCCTAAAAGAGGGGGCAGGTGACAGGGGATTTTGCTCAGTTTGAATGACACTCAAAATTAGTCCTGAACTAGATGGAAAAGATGTTCACGACAGCATATTTATAAAAGCAACGTCTTCTGATGTCTAGTAACGAAGGAATGGTTAGTTTCACTATGTTCTATTCATTAAATGAATCCTTCAAAAACGACAATTATGAAATCTATATAGTGGCATAGAAAAACATTTATAATATGTTCTGCAAAACAAAAAAGCAGAACACGACATGATTACAGCCATGCAAAATGTGATGGCGATAGAGGACGATTGGGAAGAGGATGCAAAAAATGAAAATTATTACAATTCGTGTGGAGGATCATGAGTTATCTCACTCTTAATATTACATTTTCTCTCTTTATGGTAATAATTTTAGAAGGTGAGGCCTGAGAAGACCTGAGGCAATAGCAATAGGTTATATAAAGAGCAAGACTTTGTTAACAAAGAGTTCAGCGAGCCTGAGCCTAGCGCCCTATGCTATCCTATGGCTTTGTGTTCGTAGAATGCAGAAAGGCGGCAGTGCAAGGCATGACCTGCTAGTTTCGGGGTGTTTGGGGGCAGAGGTGATGAACAGAAGGGAGATGGTGAGCACGCGCATCGTGAAGACAGTCATTTTCAGAGCAGGATGAGTTGATTAGATTAATCACCGTCTGTCTAGCACATCTCTCCCAGGCAAACCACAGCACCCACCCACACACTGGCAGCCGTTGTCTCGTTGTCTCGGGTCTGCGCTTCTGGCTTTGGGGCCCATCCACACCCAGCCCCTCCTTCCCCAGTTCTCGCTCCCTGGCTAGGACAATCCTCGCAACCCTGGGGCTGGCTGTATTTAGCACTGTCTCTCCCCAGCCTCCCCCAGCACCCCAGGAAAGAGCCCCATTCACCCTCTTAATATGATGCCCCTATTAATCTCTGCAGCGAGGGGATCCTGATCTTTGGAGAACAGAAGCAGGGTAATTTCCTTGCAGGGCCAGTAACAGCAGCCTTGAACCTTGTGCACCCTTTGGTTTAATAGTAATTAGTGATAAACAGGTAAGCTAGTAAACCAGTGGAAGACGGAAGAAGGGTTGAGCTTTGGACCAGGAAGCCTGGGTTTTAAACCCTGCACTGTGTGTGTGGCCCTGGCACGTCAACAAAGCTCTTGGAGTTTTACGTCCCCCACTGTAAGATGGGAAAAGTAATACGAGTTCTTTAGGCAAGATACTTTGAGCACATTACATTAACTGTCCAAGACTCAGTTTTTCAATGTGTAGAACAGGGACAATCATATTATGTACCCTGGAAAGTTGTTGTGAGAATTAGTAAGATAAATATAAAACCTTTAGCTCAGTAAATATTAGCTATTATTTTAACACCTATTTTAGAGGGATGTTGTAATGTATGCATAAAATGTCTTTGAAATAATATAACAAGACAGTAAAAATATTATTCTTTTAAAGTTGGTCAGATATGGGCCGGCCCGGTGGCACACTGCTACAGTGCGCTGCTTGGGAGCGCGGC
>NW_007791906.1:0-200 GCF_000696425.1 Galeopterus variegatus
GGGAGAAGCCACAATGAGAGAAAGAAAAAACTGCTCAGAGCTTTTCAGGCCATGGCCACTTTAAGCCTGCCACTGCTGAGTGCATGGAGCAGGCAGAAACCGCAGCTGTGCCTTCAGATGGAGTTGCTTGAAGGCTGCAAGGGAGAAGAGGGCCTTGGTGGCCCCCAGGACAGCAAGACCACTAATAGGGTTCCCGTGGA
>NW_007791906.1:1200-1804 GCF_000696425.1 Galeopterus variegatus
GCACAGGAGGGAGGAGCCAGAACAACTGAAAAAGGGGAGCCATTCAGAGGCCAGTGAGTCATTGCAAGCGACCTGCACAAGGCCCATCCCATGGGAAGTGTTTGGAGCACGAGTGGTGGGGGAGACGGGCTCACTGGGAGAACACTGGGGCACAGCAAGGACTGCCGATCAGTGCAGGACCTTACAGAGGAAACTGGTCAGGAATGTAGAATTGCATGGGGTGCAGTTTGATGAAAAGATTCAGGCCCAGATTGGAGTTTCTACACAACCCAGGCACACCGAGTCTCTGGAGAGCTGGAAACACCTATAAAGTCAACCATTAAACCCTGAGCTGCACGAAAAGTCGTCTCTAGGGAAACAGCAGCAAAGCAGTAATTTAGCTCAAGCACACAGCTCAAGTACTGGTTTTCACAGGAAGTCCCCCCATTTTAGAAGTAAGCTAAGGACAAAAAATTAGTTCCAGTCCAGGCACACCACCAGTGCCTCGGGGACCGCCAGGTGATCCGGGGCATGGATCTGGGGACCAGACTCCCCACCCATTCTCAGGCACACTACCAGCTCCAAGGAGCATGCCAAAATCATCACCTCCATGTGGGTGGCCCAC
>NW_007791907.1:0-1804 GCF_000696425.1 Galeopterus variegatus
GGGGGAAATTTTAAAAAGTCAGGCAACTTGTTCTAAATACTTTTGATCATAATTTATATATGCTGAATCAAGTAGAATTGAGCATTGAGTTATTATCCTTCTGAAAATATTTGTTTCTTTCCAGATCTGCCGCAATCAGCACTGCCTAGTTATAAAATTTGTTAGAAAGAATCCAGAACAATGTCTATGGTGTAGTTTTGCCTTTGTGAAGTGACTGTGTTTATGTCGCATCATATTGATTGGTATTGCTACCAAACTTTTGCAAAATTCCCCCAGGATTGAAAGAAAAGTCATTTCTGGAATGATTAATAACTCTAGGTTTGTTTGGGTTTTATGTTTTGTTTTGCTTTGTTTTGTTTTTTTGTTTGTTTTTACTTTGAATGAAGAGCAATTCTTAAGATTGTCCAATTGATGTAATAGACATTGTATATCAGGTACTTAAAATTAATTTTCTTTAGTGTTTAATCAACATTATTCTATACATTTTTGATATTTTAATCAAAGAGATACATTGCTCTGACCAGCTTCATATTAAAACTAATCAACACTTTTAAAAATAGCTTTTAGTTTGCAGATTAAATTTCTTCAACAGTTTACACTGTTTAGCATCACCTAGTGTTTGCTTTTGGTGGGAGAGAGAGAACACACAACATAGATCCAAATAATAATTTCACCAGATGAACTTTGCTGTTATGCAAATGTCCTTTGTTTTGTGCTCTGGTGAGCAAGCTACTGTACCAATGCTTTTGGCAGTAGTACAAGACTGAATCCATGGAAGCATGTGTGTATTTACACAAAAGAGGCTTCTAAGCTACAAAACTCCCTCCTGTTTGGTTACACTAATTTCCCTTGAATGAAGTTTGTATGCCAGCCAAAACAATGGTAGTTATCCTGTCCTCTAGAGTTCATTCCCAGTAGAATGAGGTAAATAACTGAACACTTCCTAGATAGCCCATTGATATGCTATTTTTATTTCCTTCTCCATCATTTTGATTCTTTGATTATTAAAAAAAATCAGAATATTAGTAATAGAAATTTTTGTTAATATGTAATCTACTCCTCCATATTTTCCCATCTCTTCTCATTTTCCGATCTATTTAAATCTGATGTGGTGTTTAAGCAAAGCATCCCATTGTGCCATTCAAAGTATTTCAGGTGTGCGAGGCAAATGGAAGCATCTAAACAATGTAATTAAGGGGATACAGGGAGAAATGAAAAACTGACATTGGATTCAAGATAGTTTGGGCCAAAGGCCAAAATCCAGTTTCTCTAGTGAATGCCTAAAACAACAAATGCATTCATGTTCGTTTTGTCAGTAGATGGCTCTGTTCAACACAGAGTCAATCCAGGGTAAATTCCTGAGTCTGCAAAGGAGACAGAACAGTCAGTATCTTACCTTGGCTGCATCTGGTCCCAGCACAGTCACCACAGGCGGCTGCACCCCAGCAGGCCGTGAGGGTCTCGTGGTAACTTCTACCCAAGCACTGCTGTTTGTACCTCCATTAAGAGTGCTCATTAGTACCCGGTATTCATATTCTGTCCATGGGCTGAGAGCAGGAGTCTTGTCAATAAACTTCATGGAATGACTTTCTGGAAGAGTCACCAGGGTAGTAACTTCTTTCTTCCCTTTGACTCTTCTCTCAATTGTGAAGTTCTCCACCAAGCCATTGGGGTGAGTGGGGGGTTGCCAAGATATAATCACAGATGTTGGAGTATCAGAGAATAGCTCTGGATTTGGGATACCTTCCGGTGCTCCTGGGAGTGTCCACACAGTCTGGGACTCTGGAGAGAGGGAACATCCTTT
>NW_007791908.1:0-1804 GCF_000696425.1 Galeopterus variegatus
GAAGCCAATGTGAAAAGGCTGTATACTGTATGATTTCTATACTATATGACATGCTGGAAAAGGCAAAACTATGGAGACAGTAAAAAATATCAGGGATTGATAGGGTATAAGGGAGGAATAAATAAAGGAGCACAGAGGATTTTTAGGGCAATGAAACTACTCTGTCTGATACTATAGTGATGGTTACATGTCATTATACATTTGTCAAAACCCAGAGAACATACAACACCAAGAGTGAACCCTAATGTAGACTACAGACTTCGGGTGATGATGTGTCAATGTAGGTTCATAGTTCACGGAAAAAAACAGAATTATAAGATAATATGAATCTTTCCATGAACTTTCTGAAGTATCCTTTTATGGGAACTGTGTACTTTCTGCTTAGTTTTACTGTGAACTAAAAAGAGGAGGGGGGGAAAAACTATTTGGCCTTTTATATTAATTTACTTTTGATTGTACCCCCTTAACATTTTTGATAATTACTGAGATTGTGAAAATATATATCTGTGTGTATATATTATACACATATATGAGGAGACTTCAAAAAGTTCATGGAAAAATGGGATTACAAGATAAAAAATACAAGCTTTATTTATCAACACAAGCTCCATCAAGTTCAAGACACTTTTGTAAGCGATACTAGCCCTTTAGTCCACCCCTAAAGAAATGAGCATCCTGGGAATTTAACAATATCAATGCAGTCATTTTTTAAAAAATTAACTGCAGAAAACTGGGTGCCCTTTAAAGATTTTTTAAGATTAGGAACAAAAAGAAGTCAGACAAGCCAAATGAGGAATATAACATGGATGCCTATTGATTTCCCATCAAAACTCTCTCAAAATTGCCTTTGTTTGATGAGAGGAAGGAGCAGGAGCATTGCTGTGCTGGAGAAGAACTCTCTGGTGAAGCTCTCCAGGTGTTTTTCTACTAAAGCTTTGGCTAAATTTCTGAAAACACTCTCATAATAAGCAGATATTATTGTACTTTGACCCTCTAGAAAGTCAACAAGCAAAATGCCTTGAGCGTCCAAAAAACTGTACCACTACATTTGCTCTTCAACTGTCCACTTTTGCTTTGACTGGACCACTTCCACCTCTTTGTGGCCATGGCTTTGATTGTGCTTTGTCTTCAGTATCATACTGATAAAGCCATGTTTCATCTCCTGTTACAATTCTTCAAAGAAATGCTTCAGGATCTTGATTCTACTTTTTAAAAATTTTCCATTAAAACCTCTGCTCTGGTCTGCAGTTGATCCAGGTGCAACAGTTTGGCAGTTTCAAGTGGAAAGTTCGCTCAACTTTAATTTTTCAGAATTTTTAATTTTTCAGTCAGAATTGTGTAAGATGAACCAATTCAGAAGTCTATGGTGTTGGCCACTGTTTCTGCTGTTAATCACTGGTCCTCTTCAATTAGGCACAAAAAAGATTAATTTTTTCCTCACAAATTGATGTGGATGGTCTGCCACTGCAGCCTTTATCTTCTACACTATCTCATCCTTTCTTAAAATGAATTATCCATTTGTAAACTGCTGGTTTCTTTGGGGCATTGTCCCCATAAACTTTTCATAAAGCATCAATGATTCCACCATTCTTCCACCCAAGCTTCAACATAAATTTTATAATTGTTCCTGCAGAATTATATTTTAGCAGAATTTATGTTGCTCTGATAGGGACTCTTTTCAAACTGATGTCTTATCCTTCTTAGTGCCTCAAACTAGATCCTGCTCAGACATTTTATTAGCCTGTTTTGTGTTGCTATAACAGAAATACCTGAGACTGGGTAATTTATAAAGAACGGAGGTTTA
>NW_007791909.1:0-1804 GCF_000696425.1 Galeopterus variegatus
TTTTATTGCGATATTCACTTTATTGTGGTGGTCTGGAAATGAACCTGCAAATATCTCTGAGGTATGCCTGTAGTATTACGGCTCTTGTCTATTTTGAGGATTAACGATCCCTTTGAAGAGAACTCTTTCCCGAGAACATAGACTTTTGCTCACCAATTCAGTCTGTCATGCCTTGAAGTCAATTCATGGATTCTAGGTTAAGAATCCCATTTTACTATGTCTCTGATAAACTAAGGAAGGCTCCACTGATCCTGTTGTCTTGTCATATGCATACGTGATTGGTAATTTAATCCTTCTTTGAAACAGAATATAGTTCTTCCCTAGTCAAAAATACGGCCTACCCAAGAGTCATTTAAGCTGGTGATTGGTACAAAGGGGTTCATTAAACTGTACTCTTTACTCTTGTAAATATTTGATATTTTCCATAATAAAAAACTTCATTTGTACGTTTGTCTGAAGTAGGACCTGAAAAAATGCACGTCACTCTCATGGATTTTCTTCTCTCTGCCCCTCCCTACTACTACTCCCTTCAGATCTGAAAAGCCATCACAAGCAATCCACTTCTGCCACTGCATTTACAGGGAAGAAGAGAGGCAATGATAAGAGATGGGAGGAAGAAAAAGAGCCCTGGAAGCTACAGATAGCAGTTGCTACACACGGGCGGCGGCCAAGTTTCTGGTTGGCAGAGACCGTAAGTTTGTAGATACGAAGTAGAGATAAGTAGAAATCTACCTTCTTCTGACTGTCCATGCTATTCTGTCACAGGGATCTATCTCTATCTTTAGTTTTACTCATGGAAATTCCTCCTAAGGCCTGGCATATTTTAATTTGCATTGCCAGTTTCCGATTTTATTTCTAACTTTTCTTCCCTGTGAATTTTCACAAATTTGACATGGGATAGTAGAGAAGATTAAATCAGGTCCCAATAGCTAGCTGACAGCTAAACTTAAGCTTCCCAGAGTTGAATTCTTAAGGTGAAAAAGTCCTACAATAATCTAGCACACATTCAACCTCGGAACAGCAGATAAGTAGAAGAGATAGCTTCCCATCTACTTCTGCCTCTCCCCCTAACCTTCAGCCATACTACAATCTTCCATTAACAGAAATATGCTTACTGATACTGAGCATAGTAAAAAAGAAAGTGATATTTTTCTCTCAAGGAAGCTCTAATCCCAATTAACAATGTCAAAAGATGGCCAGTAAACATAGTTTAATCTGAAGCACTGTAGCAACCATACTTAGAAACATTCAAGTTAATCCACAATAAAGCGAGCTCAATAAAACTTATAAACTAGTGAGCAAATATGCCAATTATCAGAGACACTCTAAAAATAGACTGAAAAACAAGAAATAAGTTAGCACATAGGGAATATTAAAACCAGTTGACATAAAGACATAGTTTGAGATTAGTGGAGATATAGATCTTCAAACTTCTTCTGATTTTGTCATTAATGTCCAATGTTAATGAAAGATTTCTAGAGAAAGATATGAATGAAGAGCAATAGGTTTAGATGATTGTTTTAGTCCATTTCTGTTGCTTATAACAAAATACACGGAACTGGACAATTTATAAGAAAACAAAATTTACTGCTTACAGTTTCAGAGGCTAGGAAGTCCAAAGTTCAGGGAACACATCTGGTGAAAGTTTTCTTTGGTGGTGACTTCAGTGACAGCAGGGTATCACATTGCGAAAATGGCAGAGAGAGAAGAGAGAGACAAAGACAGACTCTTCTCTTCTTTTAGAGCTCTCAGAACCACACCCCTGACCACCATTTTTAATCCATTCACTACTGCATGGTCCTAC
>NW_007791910.1:0-1804 GCF_000696425.1 Galeopterus variegatus
TGAACTTTTTGAAGTACTCTCACATGTTTTAAGCTTTCCATACATCAGTTGATGTGTCAATCTCTGGGGATAAAATAGGGAGCCAGAAATACATGCCCCTACCTTCGTGGATATTACAGGATCACAAAGAAGGCTAACAATTAAACAGGAATATACAAGAATATATGATGTCATATGATGACAGAAGTTCAGGGCCTACGGAAAAACACATACTATACACAGGAGGAGCATTTAGCTCAGTCTAATCAATCAGGAACAGCTTTTTGGAGAGTTACCTTTAAGCTGAAATCTAAAAATCAGGATCCCAGAGAAGGTGATCAGGAAAAGAGAATTTTTCTGGAAGAGAGAAAAAAATGGAGATGAGAAGAGAGATTTGTGTACTGGCGAAATTAAAAGATACCTTTCTTAATAGATGCTGTAGAGGGTTGAATGGTTGCCCCCCAACAAAATAATATGTCCACCAGGAACTTGTGAATGTGACTGATTTAGAAAAAGGGTGTTTGCAGATGTAATTAAGATAAGGATCTCAAAATGAGATTATCCTGGATTATCCAGGTGGGCTCTAAATCCAATGACAAATGTCATAAGAAGAGAAGACATAGACAGAAAAGGTGACATGAAGACAGAGGCAGAGATTGTAACGATGCATCTGGAATCCAAGGAATGCCAAGGATTGCTGGCAGCCCCCAGAAGCTGGGAGAGGAGCATGGAGTGGATTCTCCTTCAGAGCCTCCAGAAGAAATCAGCCCTGCTGACACTTTATTTTGTACTTCTGAGAGAATAAATCCTGTTGTTTTAAGCCACTGAGTTTGTCATAATATTTAATGTAGCCCTAGTTAACTAATATAGCTGCCAAAGACATCTGATAAATTTAGTATCCATTCCAAACTGAAAAGAAAGAAACTTACTAAATTAGGTGCAATGTGAAAAATATCTATTTCAAAAACCAGACAATGCTACACTTAAAGGTGAAACAAAAATAAAGTAAAAAACAAGACAAGGGTCCCTGTATTACTTAATATAGTTACAAATGTTCCTCCCAATGCAATAAGATAAGAAAAAGTAAAAGAGGACTAGGTATTGGGAGGGCGATGGTAAAATGGTCATTATTTCAGATATTGTAATTGTCTACATGGAAAGCCAAAGAAATTATCTAAAAAAAAAGATTCGGGGATCAGTAAGATTGCAAAATACTTAAAAAGAAGTTATATTCCTATGCTTACATCCATAATGATTAGTTAGAAAAATGAGTTGAGAAAGATCCAATTGCCAAAAATATAAAATACCTAGAAATGAACCTTAAGATTGAAGTGCTGTACCTAATGATGAGATTTATAACATCTGATTGAGAAAACACAAAAGAAGAGTCAAACAAATGGAAAGACCTACTATATTTCTAGATAGAATAACTTGATTTAATACTATAAAGATATAAAGTCTGCACAAATAAATCTCTATATTTCCCACAATCTAAATAGCATCTTTAAAACTGAACAAAATTATTATCTGAAAAATAAAAGTGGGAAAACAGCCAATACTCTTGAAAAGGAGTAATAATGTTGCATTAGTATATTTAGTAATACAAGAAAATTTTCAAAATATATGAACTTATTTAAAGCAGATTTTAAAATATTATGAGCATCAGTTTTGTTTAAAAAACTGTGCATAAAAAGGGGCTTGGAGTAGATATAGCAAAATGTCATAAGTGGTTATCTCTGGGTGATGGAATAATGGGTAAAAAAATTTTAGCTCATTAATATTTCCTATATTTTCTACAGTAAACATTGATATTGTACAGAGGAAA
>NW_007791911.1:0-1804 GCF_000696425.1 Galeopterus variegatus
GTCCGCCCTTGGTCTACCACTCACTCACCCAGTTGTTTCCCTTCACCTGTAAATTTCCAGAATCCTCTGAATCCCCAGCACCTAATGCAGCCCTTTCCACATAGTAGGTACTTAATAACAATTCGTTGAATTATGAATGCCAGTAATACTACATTTTGTCAGTCTCGTTATTTTTAAAATGCCCTCAGGCAAAAGACTAAAAGATTATTATCTGCATTTTACAATCAAGCTTTGAGAAATTATATATAACATATCCAAATCCACACAGCTTGTCAGCAGCAGAGCTGAAATTCGAACCCGGGTCTCTCTGGCTCCTGTGCATTTATAGTACATGGCCATGGACACAGCTTCTCAGCTGTGCCATAATTTGCTGACATCTCTGACTACTGACTTTAAAATTTATGATGCATAATTAAAGTACCCTTTGTGGGTACTATTCAAGCTTGTTTTCATCCTAAATGCAAGTTGGAAAAATTTTTGGCACTGGTAACTGTCACATTCATTAGGAGCCTTAAACCCATCTGCAGCTCTATTGATATTCATCAGCCCTGCTAAATCATTTACACCATCAGGAAATTAGTCTAGAATAACACTCCCTTTCAGAGAAAGGAACCAGGAAAATCCAGAGAGGCAAGAAACTGAGCTCTGATGGGAGCTAAATAATAGCAGGTAACTGCTCGAGGCCCCACTGCCAGGGGGACAAGAGAGCTGCTGTCATCCATAGGTTGGAGAAATAAGAACCCGGCCTCGGTGGGATTTTCATTCATATGGCAACACAATCCAGCGCTTGGCAAGTAGCTGAGCCTGCACAGCCAACCATCTGTTTCAAAGCCTCCTGCATTTTCCCATTCATGTAGCCATTTAATCTGCCCTTGGCAGGATTGAAAATAAAATTCAGAGGACTCGCTGAGAAATGCATGTCTCAGAGAAGCCCTGGCTGAGATAAAGTCATGCCCAGCACACCCCCACCACTGCAGGAAGCGGCACAAAAGCCCTCCTAGCCCAGGGCTCTTTTTCTAATCAGAAATTATCCCACGCGCTGTCACCAGGGGGCGCCCCGACAGTAAACCGCTGGCCCGCGAGAGCACCGCTGAGCTGCTCAGGTGCGCCGGGATCCACAGAGCTGACACCTTTGCTGGTGTGGTGATTGGGACGGGGGAGCGGGCAGATGTGGACTTTTTCATGCTTTGGATAGAAGTGGCACTATTAAGGCAAAATTCACCTGAATGGTTGCGTTATCTTACCACGTCTTTGAGGGCTCAGGAGTTAAGGGAACACCAGGTTGGAAATTCAGAGCAACATGTATTTTATAATTTCCACTTAACCAGACGCCTTTTATTAACAAAAACTTTTTAAAAAATGAAAATTGGTCTAGAAATGCTCAGTCACTGTGAAGTTTCATTGCAGTAGAGCTCAAATGCTCATGCCTCCTACATTATTGTAAATTAAAAGATTTGGCCTTTTATAAATTTACTAACGTCAGTGGTTTCAGACCCTTAGTACCACCCAAATGACCTGTGAGCCTTAAAAAAAAAAGAGCAAATATAGCTCAGCAGATCTGAGTTGAGGTGTGGGCAACTGTATTAGAAAAATAAATGACCTAAGTGATTCTAATGATCAGCCAGATTTCAGAACAACTGCTTGGAAACAGCACCCATAACGCTATTTTATCTGCCTAAATCAGTGGGGGCTCTGAATTTCGGTTTGATGATGCCAAGTGAAAGAGATACTTGGTTCTTCTAAAAGGTATTTTTACCCCTGAACCTGTATTTCCCAAACTTTCCTGGTTTCACAAATTTTCTGG
>NW_007791912.1:0-1803 GCF_000696425.1 Galeopterus variegatus
AAGAAAAGGTTAAGGTATGTTCCCTTGACTCTGTTTAGGAAGGCAGGAGGGATATGTATATTTTTAAAAAGATACCCAGTCAGATTGGCTAAAATTTCGAAAGGTGTTGATACTTAGGTAATGATATCACTAATCCTTCCAACAAGGCAGAATAAGTGGTATTACCCCCCTGTCCACAGATAAGGAAACTGAGGCCCCACAGGGCTGGGTAACTTGTCCAGGATCACGCAGCTAACACTTGGCAGGGATGAAGTTTGACTTCTGAATGGTTCTGGAGCATATGCTCTTAGCTCCACCCTAGACTGTTTCGAAACTCTGCACACTTGACAATGGCTTTTTGGATAGCTCTCTCTGCTGTCCATAAAGGGTTCCAGCTAGCCAAGGTTTGACTATGTTGCTGTATAGCTGGGATGGGTCCGATCTTAATTCAGCTCCACCTAAGCAGATTGCCAGTTATACCAAAGGGTGCTGGCCTCGGTTGAAACAAGGATGCTTTGAATGCATTTATATTTTAAGTACCTATCTGGGTGCCACACAGCACCTTCTGAGGCCAGAAAATGACAGGGAGGAGCTGTAATTTCAAAAATCCCAGGACTCTTTCCATCAGGAGCTTTGTTTCTTTGTTTGGGTCTGGATGCTGCTGAAAGATGCTGTGCTGTGCAGTCTTGGTGCTGGTTGTTCCAGTTAGTCTCCAGGGTGGCTGGGCCGGCCCCTGACTAGGAACTCCCACCCCATGTCCCCACCACCCATTTAACAGATCTGGCAAGTTTTGATTTTCTCATACTTCCTTCTCTCATTTTTCAGCAACACGGTGTAACCAACCGAGCTTCTCTCATTCTTCATAGAGATAAAATGTTACAGATGCAACCAAAGCTTCCTTTGTTTTCCTCCCTAATCCTTTTCTCTTCTCTCCATCCCTCCCCCGAAGTAACATCTTCTGAATATGGTGTTTATCATTCCTATGCATGTTTTTATACTTTTTACTGTTATCTATAAGTAATTTATAGTACTGTGTTATTTTCCTTTTGACTTATATAGTATTGTGTTGAATGTGTTCTTCTTGGACTTTTTAAAATCTAACAATGTTTTCTAGATTTATCCCTGTTGATATATGAGTGTACTTCAAAAAGTTCATGGAAAGATTAGTATTATCTTTTAATCCTATTTTTCCATGAATATTTTGAAGTACCCACATATTTAAATCTAGTTTATTCATCTTAACTGCTATATGCTATCTATTATATAACTATGTCTAGTTCCCTTATTGATGGACATTTAGGTTGTTTCCATGTTCTCATCCCTATGAATAATACTCTATCCATGTGCCAGTCTTCTCCAGTGTGTGGGTCAGCAGTGGGATGACTGGGTCATAAGGTGTTGTTTCAAGATACTGCCACATAATGTCCCCAAATGATTTGTAACCAGTTTATTCTTACCAGAAATAAGAGAGCTACTATTTTACTAACATTTGGATTATCTCCAATCTGGTGGATATGAAACGATATTTTAAAATTATTTTAAAAACTGGTTTTTAAAATTGGAATTTAGATTACGGGTAGGCATGAGCACTTTTCATGTGTATTGGCCCATGTGTTTATTATTCTTTTGCCCTTTACATTAAAAAAAAAATTAACAATGTAATATATCTATATGATTTGAACTCGAAAAAGGAATACAGTGAGAAGTACTCTGTCCCCCAGCCATCACTTCTCCACCCTGAGGAATGGTAGAGGTTCTTCCGTACTTTTTGAGAGGGAATTCTATCCTTTACACGTTCTTTTTTTTTTTTTTTTTTTTTTTTGG
>NW_007791913.1:0-1802 GCF_000696425.1 Galeopterus variegatus
TGCACATGTGTGAGTATGTGCTTAAGTGTACAGTGTGTGCATCTGTCTGTGTGCATGTGTGTGCATGTGTGGGCCTGCATGTGTGCATATGTGCCAGCACATGCTCGCATGTGTGTGTGTGCATGTGGGTATTCATATGTGTGTGTGCATGTGCATATGTATGGGCACACAGGTGTATATGTGTGCATGTGGGGGGCACACACGTGTGCATGTGTATTGTTCATGTATGTGTACGTGTGCACTGTGAATGCATGTGCACATGTGTGAGTATGTGCTTAAGTGTACAGTGTGTGCATCTGTCTGTGTGCATGTGTGTGCATGTGTGGGCCTGCATGTGTGCATACTTGCCAGCACACACTCGCATGTGTCTGCATGTGTGTGTGTGCATGTGGGTATTCATGTGTGTGTACATGTGCATATGTGTGGGCACACATGTGTATATGTGTGCGTGGGGGGCACACACGTGTGCATGTGTATTGTTCATGTATGTGTACGTGTGCACTGTGAATGCATGTGCACATGTGTGAGTATGTGCTTAAGTGTACAGTGTGTGCATCTGTCTGTGTGCATGTGTGTGCATGTGTGGGCCTGCATGTGTGCATATGTGCCAGCACACACTCGCATGTGTCTGCATGTGTGTGTGTGCATGTGGGTATTCATGTGTGTGTACATGTGCATATGTGTGGGCACACATGTGTATATGTGTGCGTGGGGGGCACACACGTGTGCATGTGTATTGTTCATGTATGTGTACGTATGCACTGTGAATGCATGTGCACATGTGTGAGTATGTGCTTAAGTGTACAGTGTGTGCATCTGTCTGTGTGCATGTGTGTGCATGTGTGGGCCTGCATGTGTGCATATGTGCCAGCACACACTCGCATGTGTCTGCATGTGTGTGCCTGCATGTGTGTGTGTGTGTGCATGTGGGTATTCATATGTGTGTACATGTGCATATGTGTGGGCACACATGTGTATATGTGTGCATGTGGGGGGTGCACATGTGTGCATGTATGTGTACGTGTGCACTGTGAATGCATGTGCACATGTGTGAGTATGTGCTTAAGTGTACAGTGTGTGCATCTGTCTGTGTGCATGTGTGTGCATGTGTGGGCCTGCATGTGTGCATATGTGCCAGCACACACTCGCATGTGTCTGCATGTGTGTGTGTGCATGTGGGTATTCATGTGTGTGTACATGTGCATATGTGTGGGCACACATGTGTATATGTGTGCGTGGGGGGCACACACGTGTGCATGTGTATTGTTCATGTATGTGTACGTATGCACTGTGAATGCATGTGCACATGTGTGAGTATGTGCTTAAGTGTACAGTGTGTGCATCTGTCTGTGTGCATGTGTGTGCATGTGTGGGCCTGCATGTGTGCATATGTGCCAGCACACACTCGCATGTATCTGCATGTGTGTGTGTACATGTGCATATGTGTGGGCACACATGTGTATATGTGTGCATGTGTGGGGGTCGCACACGTGCACATGTGTGCATGTGTATGCATGCATGTGTGTGTGTGTATATGAGTGTGTATATGTGTATGCATTTTAGTGTTGCATTCACATTTGTCAATTCCTAGTAAACAACACACTTATCAAGGCCTTTTGAAACTTGTTTGGGGATGATTACAATAAGACAACTTTGCTTCAAGATTTTTTCTTGTTGCAGGATCCAGATGTTTCCCTCAGCTCTCTATCCCATTCCACTGGCCCTTTTGTTCTTATGCTACTATTATAAAATTAATAGTTAAAAATTATGGTTTTCTAATATTTTAAATTACATCATTCCAA
>NW_007791914.1:0-1802 GCF_000696425.1 Galeopterus variegatus
TCTCAAATAAGTGTGCCAGCTGTTAGGGCCTGATTTCCTTCTGAGACTCCTTAACTGTCTCCGAAAAGCAGTTTCTAAGGAGAAAAGTGCCTGCACCACCACGGTCAGGACAGCCACTGCCAAAGAAGACATTTTGAAAAGGGGCATGTCTCATTCGGACTAGAGGACCTGGGTGGTTGTTAAAAGTCAGTCTTACGAGTTTATGCCAATAAGTTGTTATACATTATAGTTATTATATATGAGAAAAGACAGGTGCAACAGTCATTACGGTTTTGGGAAATGATTATGACGTTTTCAACGTACAGCTGTTGGTAAAAGAAACTGCACATTTTATTACATAATTTTCTCGGTGTGGTATTACTAAAACATGCTACCTAGCAATGGTTGTCTGGATACTTTATGTACGTGTATTCAACGGACCCTCCGTGGTGATGAATTTAACAGTGTGGTTTCAATATCAGGGGTCTGCCACATGTACTAATTTATAATTTTGCTGAAATATGACTTCGGCTCAGTAGGATGCTGGTGTGTGTGAGTACACGCGTGTGGGGCAGGGTGGGCAGAGGATCGGGTGCTTGTACATGAAGCAGCTCCTGCCCTGAATCCACTTCTCCAAGTAACCTGTTCTCTAATCCTTGCTTTCACACAATATCTTTTTTTTTTTTTTTAAACTGATAAACCGTTTTATCATTGTTTGAACTCATCCCCAATAGAAATCTCATCTGGGATGGAATACTATTTCATTATTTGGGAATCTAGGAAAATTTTGAAACTTGTCCTTCAAGAATGTCAAGGGACTACTAAAGTGTATGTCTTTGCACATTTCTCCCTCTTTCAAAAATATAGTAACTACAGAAGGTGCATTTCCTTTCCTAGACTAGAATAGCAAAATTGGATGGGATCTTGGAGATCATTTACCTTTTTTTAGAGACAGGAAAATAGGTCTCTGAGAAGCTGCCTGCCCCACCCTGCCTCATACTGGTGGGTTTCTGCCAAGAGTGAAATCCAGGCCTGTGGATTCCTGGGGTTTTCCCTTGCACCATGTTCTCACGTGAACCTCTTTGCACCCAGGGCTCTCTACTTTAGTGACATCGGCTGTGGAAAGCTAAGTGCCAGCTCAGCTTATGATGAGCCCACCCGAGGCTCACCCGCCGTTGCAGGTGCCGATGCGGCAGAACAGCCAGGAATGATGAAATGGAAATTCTCTACAGAATGGAGGACAAAAAAAGGAGACAGTGCCTGCATTCGATATATTTTTAAAAGAGAGCCATGTGCAGTTGGCTTCATTTAAAAACCAGTCCTTTTTTAGGTCTGTTTATAGGTACTGTCTTAGAAACCTGAAATGGGAACATTTCCTGAATCAGTATTTCCTACCGGATAAGTTGTGAAATGCAAACCCCAGGGAGGCCAGTGCTCACGCCTCAGCTACTGCTACCTGTTGGGAGCCACGGTCGACATTGCCAGCTGATCACAGCCCACGGCTCCTTCAGGATGAGCACAAGTGGAACCTTGGAATCCTTCTCAACAGGCAGTCACCATCGGTCAATCAGAATTGCTGAAGAGGATGCCAGTTTTGATATTGCAGTTTGCTCCAATGGTCATAGGCTGTGACTTGAAATAGGCATAATGGTGGAGATAAGAATAACAACTAAACTTTACTGAGTCCTCACCATGCACCAGACCCTTGCTAAGCATTTTACTGATACCATCTTATTTATTTTCATGGCGACTTTATAAACACGTACTAATATTCTCATTTAACAGATAAGAAACCTGAGGCACAGAGAGATTAAGTATGCATG
>NW_007791915.1:0-1802 GCF_000696425.1 Galeopterus variegatus
AGCCAGTGAGCGGCCGGTCTGTATGTGGGATCCGAACCCTCGGCGGGAGCGCCGATGCACTTCCCAAGCGGCGCACTATAGCAGTGCGCCACCGGGCCAGCCCAGAAACCGAGGTTCTGTCCGAGCAGTCCCATGCTGGACTCGCCCAGGATCACCTCCTCCCCTCAGACGCCTGTAAGGAGCGGCGCCAGATCGCATCATCTAGAGACCCCTATCAGACCGTGACCAGAGAGGTCAGCCTCCCACACGCTGCCTGGTCCGCAGCCCTGCCGGGACTGAGGTCGTTTGCTCGGTTAGGCCCCGCTTTGTCTGGAAATAAGGAGCCTTCAAACATGTGTGGCTGTGTGACGGAGCATCCCTGCTCTGTCCTTGAGTCCAGAGCTGAGTTCAGAGCTCAGCCCTGCCACGCTGCAGCCAGGGGGACGTGGGTTCGCTCGTCACCACGCTGAGTCCTAAGCTTCCTCTCCTCTTTGCAGGGTGGCTGCAGGAATGAGAAACGATGTAAAGCAATTAGCTATACATGGGAGCTGTTTTTGTCTAACAGAATACTTCAGTCACATTTCCCAATTGGAAGCTGTCCCGCCCCCACCCCCCACCCCAACCACCTCCCAGCTCATGTCCCTTAGTCCTGGGAGCAGAAAAGGGAGATGGGGGCTTTTTCTGCCCCTGAGAAAATTTCCTCCTTGTCCCCCTTCATGTTCAAGGCTTAAGCCTCTAGTGCTGGTGTGTCACTTTACATAACTGGGTACCTTTTGTGACTGAGGGGGCGCCCAGGTTTCACTGTGGCTCCACCGATTGTTCTCCACAGTGAGGAGGAGGTACTGGTTTACTTGGTGTGGTACCTGGTGTCCACCCCCAGCCTCCTACCCCTGAGACCTGTCTCAGAAAGCAGCAGCCACGTCTCCCACCAGTGAAGCCCCATCCATGCCCCCTCCCCCAGCCCTGTGGGGCATTCACTCGCCTGGCATGGCCACCTGGGCATCCCCAGAGCTCCTACCCCTCCTCCCTCCACCTGCTCCTTCACATGAATGAGAGGGTCCCCTTGTGCACAGGCTGAAGGCCCTGGCAATGTGGGAGGGCATTCCTCTACCCCTGTCTTCCAGGCGCACCACACCGGAGGCCCTGCCCGCCCGGTCAGCCAGGCTGCTTGGTGGGCTCAGCCTTCAGAACTCCTGAGACAAAGCAGGCCTGTTCTCTATGTTCACAACTGTTATGGGCTGAGTTGTATCCCCCAGAAGTTTATGTGTTGAAGTTTTAACCCCCAGTACCTAAGAATATGACTGCATTTGGAGATATGGTTTTGAAAGAGGTCATTAATGTGAAGTGAGTTCATTGGGGTGGGTCCTAATCTGACTGGTGTCCTCATAAAAAGAGGACATTAGGACGGAGAGAAACACAGAGGAAAGCCCATGTGAACAGACAGAAGGCAGACTCAGAAGAAACCAGTTCTATGGTTACCTTGATCTCAGCCATCTAACCTCCAGCATGGAAGAAAATAAATTTCTGTTTTTAAGCCACCCAGTCTGTGGTACTGTGTTATGGCAGCCCCAGGAAACTAATACAACAGCCACCCTACACCTGGCCCCAAACTCGCAGGGACTCCTGCCCAGCTGGCCAAGGACTCTCTCACCACACTGCCGTCGTCTCTGAGCCCCTCTTCTTGGGGTCAGGCTATAGATTTCAAAGCTCAACTAATGTCCAACCAAGAAATAGAATCTAATCCCCCCTTCCTGTAGGCCCCTCAAATTTCTAGGAAGGCTTCTCTGAGGCCCCTCCCTCAGCCTGCAGGGGAGAGTACCCTG
>NW_007791916.1:0-1802 GCF_000696425.1 Galeopterus variegatus
CTCAGTACTGGGGTTGACACAGCCCCATAGCAGCTTGCACCAGGGGGCAGGGGACAGTGGCGACTTGCGCCTGGTAGGGCACAGTGTCAGCTCCTTCTCCAGGGGGAGCATAGCAGTGTGGACTCTGAGCAGGACAAATGCAGAGGTCCCCAGTGGCAAAGGCTGCAGGTTTCTGCAGCAGTGATGAGGGTCACTGGGGTCCTTCTGCTTACATTGTCCCTGCAGAAAGGATTATTCCTGGCTCCAAGCTGCTCCCAGCAGGCAAAGCATTTCTCACCCACTTCTGTGTGGCCATTTTGGTTCCTGGGCTCCCAGGTTTCTACCACTTCTTTAGTGTGCTCCTGGGCTCTCCCATAGCTATTTTCATCAGCATGCAGTGTTTATTTGCTGTTTTTGCTGTATCTGTGCGAAAGACAAGCATCGGGACCTTCTGGTCCACTATCTTGCCAACATCACCCTTGGGAATTGTTTTATCCTAGGATGGATTCAAACTAACACTTGGTTTATTTAAAATGCCTTGACTATGACTTTACAGAAATCTGAAATTTTACTAAATGAGGTATGCTGTAGCTGTGGGGGGTTTTGCCCTTAATATTTGCTTCCAAAATTTATTATTGTAACTCTGGCTTCTCATATCTCTGATATATCTTCCATAGGCTCCAACGGAGTAAGTTTGCCTTTACCTCTTATTACTTCAAGGGTCACATTTGAGCATCTATTGCATTCTAAGGAAGTCAGTGGAACACGCTAGAATGTAGCGTTTGCTCTATGCGAGTCTCCAGAGCACTAGAACAACAAGCAGGTATGTTAAGCAAAGTCCTTGCCACAGGAGCCTATCGCCCAGTGGGAAAGGTAAACACACACTCAGCACCATAAAGGAAACATAAGCAAAGTGTTACTGGGACACGAGGAAAGAGCATTGGGGCTGCAGGTGGGAGCTGGAGGAAGCTATAAAGCCCGGCACTACACGGCTGCTGTGAGAAATGGGGTCAACCAGGGATGAGGATAAAGGAGCAGCTTTGAACAGGACCCCGGAGCTGCACAATGAAGAGGTAGGCCCCAGATTCAGATGTGCGACTGACGCTCACGCGATGCACGACGTCTCTTCCGACCTCCATCGAGCTGTGGTGCCTGCGGGCATCAGGTTGATATTCTGCAGGACTCCAGCACTTGCCCCAGGGAGCCTGCCTCCTCCGCAGAACTTCTCTTCCCCAGGCAGACCCTGCAGATTTAAAACTCTCCTAGTGTTTATTGCAGCATTGTTCTCAATCGCCAAAAGGTGGAAACAGCCCAAGTGCTGGTCGACAGATAAATAATAAACCAAATGTTGTATATACACAAAACAGAGTATTATTCCACCTTAAAAAGGAATGAAATTCTGACACATGGGGCCACGTGGATGAAACGTGTACATTACATTCAGTGAAATGAGCATGTCACACACAAAAAAAATGACCCCACTTATATAAAATATTTAAAATTAATAGAGACAGAAAGTTGATTCCAGGTTATCAGGGGCTGGGGGGATGGATGGGGAGCTATTGCTTGATGGGTACAGAGGTGCTTTTCAGGATGATGAAAATGTTTTGGAAGTACGTAGAGGTGACGGTGCACAACACTGTGAACGTAACTAACACCACTGACTTGTACTCATACAATGGTTTAAAAGGGTATGTTTTATGTTATCTCTATTTTGCCACAATTTTTATAAGTTAATAAAGTATAAACCAGAAACCACTAAATTGTACACTTTAAATGGATAAATTGTATGGTATTGTGAATTAGATATCAAGAAAGAAAGA
>NW_007791917.1:0-1802 GCF_000696425.1 Galeopterus variegatus
CCTCAAACAATTACAGATAGATCTACCACATGGCCCAGCTATTCCACTGATGGGAATATAGTCAGAGGAGTGGAAATCATCATGCTTAAGAAATACTTGTACTCCAATGTTTATTGCAGCTCTATTTACAATAGCCAAGAGTTGGAACCAGCCCAAATGTCCATCATCAGATGAGTGGATATGGAAAATGTGGTATATCTACACAGTGGAATACTACTCTGCTATAAAAAAGAAGGAAATACTACCATTAACAACAACATGGATGGACTTAGAGAAAATTATATTAGGTGAAACAAGTCAGGCACAGAAAGAGAAATACCACATGTTCTTACTTATTTGCAGGAGATATAAATAAATAAATAAATAAACACACAAACAAAGGGTTGGGGGTGGAAGAAGACACAAGAATCACAACAATTCCTTGAACTTGTTAAGAGAATGAATAGATATGTGTAGGGCACGGAGGGGAGAGAGGAAGGGTGGAATAGGAATGAGTAAAAGGACATGAAAATCAACTACAACATATATTGAGACGTTAAATTTAAAAAAATTGAGAGGTCTAACATTAATTTTCCTTAAGCATCTGATAGCAATGAAGCCATCAGCTTTGTTCTTTTCTTTGTTGAGAGCTTTTTGATTACTAATTTTATCTTACTAATATTAGTTTGTTCAGATTTTCTATTTTTTCATGATTCAGTTTTTCAGTTGTATATTCCTAGGAGTTTTTCTATTTCTACTAGGATATCTAATATATTGGCATGTAATTGCTCATAGTAGTCTTTTTTTATCTTTTGTATTTCTGTAGTGTCAGTCATAATGTCTCTTTTTAAACTTATAATTCCTTTTTTTAGTTAATCTAGCTAAAGTTTTGTTAACTTTATCTTTTTAAAAAAATCTTTTAGTTTCACTAATTCATCTTTTTAAATTTTTTTTTATTTCATTTATTTCTACTCTAATATTTATTATTTCCTTCCTTCTGCTGACTTTGGGTTTAGATTTTTCTTCCTTCACTAGTTTCTTGAGATATAATGTTTCACTGTTTTTGAGGTGTTTTTCCTTAATATAGGCATTGGTTGCTATAAATGTTTCTCTTAGAATGGCTTATACTGGGCCGAGCCTGTGGCACACTCGGGACAGTGCAGCGCTGGGAGTGCAGCAGTGCTCCTGCCGCGGGTTCAGATCCTATATAGGGATGGCCAGTGCACTCACTGGCTGAGCACAGTGCAGCCGGTCTCAAAAAGGACAAAAAAAAAAAAAAAAAAAAGAATTGCTTATACTGCATCCCATAAATTTTAGTATGTTTTGTTTTCATTTTCATTTGTCCCATGATACTTTTTTATTTCCTTTGTTATGTCTCTTCTGAATCATTGGCTTTTCAGGAGTGTGTTGTTTGACTTTCACATACACGTGAATTTTTAGTTTTCCTCCTGTCATTAGTTTCTAGTTTTATACCATTGTGATTGGAAAAAAATACCTGATGTAATTTTAATCTTCTTAAATTTGTTAAGATGTGTTTTTTTGTGCCTAACACGTGATCTATAGTAGAAAATGTTTCTTGTGCTCTTGAAAATAAATATTTTTTCTGCTACTTTTGGGTGGAGTGTTCTGTATAAGTGTTAGGTCCCCTTGGTCTGAAGTGTAGCTCAAGCTCAATGTTTCTTTATTAATTTTCTTTCTGGAAAATCTATTTGTTGTTGAAAGTGGGGATATGACGTCCTCTACTATTGCTGTGTTGATGAGTTTTTTTCCTTCAGTCCTTGTAATATTTGTGTAATACTTTATATTTAGGTGCTTCAACACTG
>NW_007791918.1:0-1801 GCF_000696425.1 Galeopterus variegatus
AACAAAAAAAAAAAAAAAAAAAAATAGGACAGTCAGATGAGATGACAAACAATCAGCTGGGGCCGCTGGAGCTCAGAGGAAGAGGAGGAGAGACCTACGGAACTCATAAAGGCAGGAGAAACCACAATGAGAGAAAGAAAAAACTGCTCTCAGCGTTCCGGGCCGTGGCTGCTTTAATGCTGGAGCACGTGGAGCAGGAGCTGGCAGAAGCCGCAGCTGTGCCCTATAGATGGAATTACTTGGAGGTGGAAGGTGAGAAGAGGACTTTGGTGGCCCCCAGGACAGCAAGACCACTAACAGGGTTCCTGTGGATCCCCACAGGAGCGAGGAGCCAGAACAGCTGAAAAAAGGGAGCCACTCAGACCGGTGAGTCAGCGCAAGGGATGCGCATGGCCCATCCCATGGGAAGTGTTTGGAGCACTGGCAGTGGGGGAGACGTGCCCACCAGGAGAACACTGGGACACAGCAAGGACAGCCAGTCTGCCCCCAGTCAGTGCAGGACCACCCAGAGGAGACTGGTCCGGAATGCAGAATTGCATGGGGTGCAGTTTGATGAAAAAACTCAGGCCCAGATCAGAGTTACTACACAACCCAGGTGCACCAAGTTCCTGGAGAGCCGGAAGTACCTATAAGGTCAACCATTAAACCCTGAGCTGCACAAAAAGTCTTCCCTAGGGAAACAGCAGCAGAGCAGCAATTTAGCTCAACCACACAGCTCAAGTACTGGTTCCCACAGAAAGTTCCCCCATTTTAGTAGTAAGCAAAGGACAAAAATTTAGTTTCTGGCCCAGGCACACCATGAATGCCTTGGGGCCCACCAGGGGACATGAGGTATGGAACCAGGGGCAGGACCCCTGCCCACAACCAGGCTTACCATACCAGCACCTCGGGGCCCGCCAGGAGACCCGGGGCATGGAGAAGGGAACCAGACCCCCCTCCCACAACCAGGCTCACTACGCCAGCACCTCAGGGCCTGCCCAGGGACCCAGGATAAGGAGTTGGGACTGGACCCACCCTCCCACAACGAGGCATGCTGGGACAGCACCTCAGGTCCCAACCGGGGACCCAGGGAATGTAGAAGGGGACCAGACCCCCCTCCCACAACCAGGCATACCACACTAACACCTCAGGGCCTACACAGGGACCCAGGGCATGGAGAAGGGGACCAGACCTGCTTCCCACAACCAGGCACACTGTGCCAGCACCTTGGGGCATGCCTAGGGACCCAGAGTAAGGAGCTGGGGACCAGAACCCCCTCCCACAACCAGGCACGCTGGGACTGCACATCAGGGCCCCGCCCAGGGGCCTGAGGCATGGAGAAGAGGACCAGACCCCCCCTCCCACAACCAGGCACACCATGCCAGCACCTCGGGTCCTGACCTGGCACATGAAGAAGGAGACCGGATCCCCCTCCTACCACCAGGCACATCGCACCAGTGCCTTGGGGCCTGCCGTGGACCCGAGGCATGGAGAAGGCAACCGAAACCCCCACCCACAACCAAGCACACTGTGCCAGCACCTTGGGGGGTGCCTAGGGACCCAGGGTAAGGAGCTGGGGACTGGACCCCCCTCCCACAACCAGGTACACTGTGCCAGCACCACTCAGGGACCCAGGGCATGGAACCAGGGATCGGGCACTCTCCACAACCAGGTACACTGCCAGCACCATGGAGCAGACCAAAAACATACCCTCCGTGTGGGTGGTCCACCACAGCCACCACGATAACCATGGCTGCAGTGAAGCAGCTAGATGCCACAACCACCACACAGATGGTCCACCAGCCACTGGAGTGAGTTGACA
>NW_007791919.1:0-1801 GCF_000696425.1 Galeopterus variegatus
TCTCCCCAAATCCTCACATTAAAAAACAAGCACATTAAAAAATATGTGATTCAATGAAAATGCATTATTTCTGTGAAAACAAGTACCAAATAACATAGCAAAACCCTAACATAGCAAAACCTATAAATAACCCTAGGTCCTGCACTGTAAACCTGACAGGTGGTCCATATGGGACTTGTGATTTCAGGTGTTTCTCGCTCAGCTAACAATTTTTCCCTTGAACAAATGTTATACTAGATTGATGCTTTTGAAACCTAAATTAAATCAAATGGCAGATTTACTATTAGCATGCAAATTGTTCCATGCTAGAATCTTGATTTAATCTGTGCATATGCCTAACAGCTTGACAGTAATTACTTGGTTTTAGATAAGACCTGCACCTAAGATAGATTCAAATAAAGACACAATTCTGATGGCAGGCTGAGAGTGGCATTGAATCCTAAGATTTTCAGTCCAAACCCCCAAATTATTTCCAAGATATCTGAAATTACCTTGTACTCATACTACCTAAAATCTTACTTTGAAGCTCCTGCTGGGTCATTTCATAGTGGCATCTACTTGGTGACCGTGGAGACATAGAGAACCATGCAGAGAACATTGCCCAGGACTGGTAAGTTCTTGATAAAAGAATTGTTGTATAATGATGGAATTGTTAAACCAAAGAAAATTCAATAGTTGAAGGTTTTTCTTCATTTTGCATCTTTCATGTGTTTTCTTTCTTTTTTTTTCTTTTTTTTTTCCCTTTTTGTCTTTTTTTGTGACCAGCAACTGATCGCAACCCTCAGTGTTGCGTCCGCACCTCGCTCAGCCAATGAGCGGCCGGTCTGTATGTGGGATCCGAACCCTCGGCGGGAGTGCCGCTGTGCTCTCAAGCGGCGCACTGTAGCAGTGCACCACCGGGCCGGCCCATGTGTTTTCTTTTTTTTCAGGAAATACTGATCAAGTGCTTAAGACAGAGCCAAAACTAGGGTAAACACCAGGGACATAACAGTGAAGCAGCTCGACAACGAATCTGTCCTTCCAGAGCTTGCACTCCACTAAGGAATACTTAATGGTATTAGGTAATTGCTTTGGCTAATTTTAAATTAAATTTATCAGTTTTTATATCATGAAAAAATCTTGTTATGTAAGAGTCACAAATTACTTTGTGCGAACTTTTCTATCACATAATTAAAATCACAGATGATCAACAGTATTAGAATCTTTTTCAAATCTGAATACTAATCCTTTGCATAAGAGATACACTTATTCTACACCTGCTAAACTTATAATTGGCCTAGAAGTTAGAGTAGTAATTAGATGTGAATGAACTTACAGATACTGGATTCAAGTATATAGAAAATGATATTCTATCAGTATTTTGAGTTGGATATGTAAGTGATAATTTCAGTTAGTGCCAAATTTCACACATCTGTGAGGTCAAGTTCCCTCCTTTGCCCCACTGAGTATGTCTCCTGTCTCCAACATACTGCGTATATTCAATCCTACCCAGTAATTAGTTTAAAAAATGTAACCAAACTAGTTATGTCCAAAATAATTCTTCTGTTCACTAAAGTTACTAATCATCTGGCTGAATTGACAAATTAGAGAAAAGATGATTGTATGTGTCTTAGGTAGAAAGCCCTGGGGAAACCCTGACAGATGCAAAGTCTAATCTTCACGGCCTCTCAGAATCTCACCGTTCACTAGCCACATGGCTTAACCCTTTTCTTCCTTCATGTTTATGGTAAAACATTTTGAAAAAATAATCAAAACATTTCATTTGTTTTTCCCTAAACACCTCGCATCCTGACAGTTATTT
>NW_007791920.1:0-1801 GCF_000696425.1 Galeopterus variegatus
ATTTTGTTACTCAATCCATTCTGTGAAGCCATCTCTTAACTGGACGTCATAGTGGAGTTTATTTTATTGAAAGAAGAGAGAATAGTTTGCAACTAACATAACCATCAATATCTCTTCATGTTTCTATATTTTAAATCAGGGCCACCCCCCACAAATAGTAATAATTTTTAAGTTTATCATCTGTGAATTAACAACAATTTATAATAGTTATTTAATAATACTGGCTAAACACATTAATTAGAGGAGGAAGATTAAGTTCTAAGTTTGCAAAAAATAAAATTATTTAAGCACCAGTATTTGAGGATTTTTAAATAAATGGCTTCTGAGTGAGGAAAATTATATTGATGTACAAATGGAGACATTTTCCAATATGCTTACAACATCACTAAGAAGAGTTAACTTTTGTGAGCAATAGTTTAATGTTAGAGTCTGTTATAGTTGCTTTATTTGCATTAACTTCTTTAATCTTTATTAATAACCCCATGAAATGGGATCATTACTGTTCTCATCTTATGGAACAAATGAAGATGATAGAAAGTGAAGAACTTGCCCAAGGCAACACATTTCTAAGTAGCTGATATGGATTCAGCCACTCTGATGCCAGAACAAAATATGTCCTGCAATTATACTGCAATAAATATGATCTCCAAGTTTAACTGCTGAGATTTCTCAGGGTGATATATTAGTAATAGAAATTTAGTTTATTATTATTTGTAATATAGTTATTTATGATGGAAAAAATAGCAGTCATTCCAAATAGTGAACAGAAAACACTGATTTGATTTCAATATTTCTAACTGTGACATACTGAAATTATGAATCAGTGTATATTGGACTTCTGGGTAAATGAAGACACTAGCCCAACTAGGTCCACCTTTCTCAATATTTTCTCCAAAAACAGAACAAAAAAGAACATGTAAAACACGCACACTCACACACAGTGATATGCACACACATGCATACACATCACGCATGCCCTCAGCATAATGTGAAGATAAAAATGTACAAACTTCAAAATCATTATGATTTAAAAAAAAAGAAAAAGAAAACATCACACTAAATCTCATCCAGGAACCTCTCACACACTTATCTTGTCACACACTTTTGCATAGAACAAGAACAGGCTAAGAAAAATTTGAGGGAAAAAGATGAAGCTAACAACAGGCCCAGGGTTGATATAGCACCACAGATAGAAAGAGCAAGTCTACCTTAAGTACAAAAATATGAAGAAAAGTCCCAGGAGAGCAAAATACAGATGACAAAAAGGAACCAAAAAGCACATGTGATTTGAAACATCAGTTCTTTGAAAAGCATAGTTCTCAGGGGAGATAAAAGAAGAAAACATGTAAAAGACATTCATTGGTAATTGGGGAGAGGAGTGATGAAGCAAAAAAAAAATTAGGGTTTAACAAGACAAAAGAGAATTAAAAACCTAAATAACCTATCACCATGAACAAAAATATCAAACTAAGGAAGCTTACTTCACCATGTTTTTACAGAAGAGATCTTCAGTGAATAAGGAATCTTAGAAACCTCAGATTCAAAAGACATAAACAGGGGAGAACTTAATAAATCTCTGCAAAAGTATAACAAATTTTTAAAAATGAGATTCAACATCCTCAACCAAGAAATTCTTCTTGCCCTGCCCCCAAGAAAACAACCATGAAACAGAAAACAAACCAATAACCAAACAAACTGCAGGGTAATTTTCCAAACTGAATTAAATAATCAAGCAAACATTTTTGAATTAAAAATGTACTTGAGAAAGAACTGCAAAAGTTAAAAAAAAGAAATAGATAAA